>NC_056726.1:1640496893-1640561893 GCF_019279795.1 Protopterus annectens | reverse complement strand
GAAAGACTGGTTATTTCTGACCAAATGCTATCTGATCTAATGAAGCCTAATTAAGAGCAAAATAAACCTAATTAAGAGCAAAATAGATCATATAATTAATGTACATTCATTTTAATAAAGAAGTATCAGTTTCTAAGCAGATTATAAGTGATTAATTACTATGAAATCTCAAAAGAGATTGTCAACAGTCCGTGGTTCTTTTTTCTTATTTTAAGGAGTCTCAGACAGCAACTTTGTTGCTCACAAAGTACCATTTTTTCTGTGTTTTAATGTCTTTTTCCTTATGAGTGGGAGCCATCTTATCCTCTAAGGCTGAAAAACTATATCACCTGACTATAAGGATCTGTTGTATATACACACACACACACACACACACACACACACACACACACACACACACACACACACACACACACACACTCACACACACACACACACACATACATATTTATCTTTCTTTATCTTTATACATATCTATATCTATAGATATTTATCTAGAGAGAGAGAGATGTATATGTATATATATACACATATATATATATATATATATATATATATATATATATATATATATATATATATATATAAGCTTTTATATAGACAGATAAATACATAAAGCTTGGAGCACAGAGTGCAATGATGCAATGTGTATTACTGGAAGACATCGACTTCAACCACTCCATTACTGAACCTAAGTAACATTCATGTAACTACTCTGTCACCCTCTAATATCTGGGACATGTTGTCCAGATACAACAAAAACCTATACTCTCCCAGTGAGGTAAGAAAGATGAAGTTAGCCCCGTATTCCTCCTTCTCAATGGTCACACTTCCAGCTTCAACATCAGCGTAAAATCTTGGATCACTGGCAGAAATACAACATTCATCACATTTCATGATGATATTCTGTAATAATGGTACCACAGAAAACATTTCAGTTGTATGTTCCAAAGTGTTAACAGAGGATAATTTGCCTTTGGATAGCAAGCTTGTGTTCAGCATTGAATTTGTTAGATTTTTGTGAAAGGCATGCAGTATTCTGTTTTGCATTCAGGTCCTATTACCCATGAACTGTAGAGAAATAATAGCCCCATATGTAGAAGCTATGTGAAGCAAATAAGAAAAGTGTACCCACGACTGCTTTAAATTTGTGAATGCGGTTCCATCTGAGATGGGAAAACAAACTACATATCAGTTGGACAATTCCATAAGGTCACTAATAGATTAGTATTTAATGACAGGAATGCTGCAGATATAGAGAAGGAAAGAAAGAAAAAAACACCGAGAAAGAAAAAAAAAAGAAAAGAAAAAAAAAAACAGGAAGAAAAAGAAGGACTGCCTGAATGTCAGGCATAAAGGGGCTGAGTTAGACATTTAATGTCATTAATGTGATGTTAATGCACCAAATGAAATAATTAATTGCTGCCGTCCTCTTTGTTGCATCTTTAGACAGTATTAAGTAACTATATGAATTGTGTAGTTATTTTATATTGTGAAAAAACAGACATTGTTATGGTGATCATATTAGAAAATGCCTATATCACACACAGAAGGAGGGGTAGGATGTGCTCAGTATGCTGCCAAGGTCTGCAAGAGATGAAATAAAAAGTCCCGGGTATCCATTAACATCATGTGCTTTTCATGCAGAAGCTGGCATGATTGATTATGTTAGTGCAATGAGCAGCATTGCTCATCAAATATGCAAGAAGCCAAGGTGTATAGCATGATGAAGAATCCCACCTCAAGCCCACAACACAGGTTTGTGGTCATGTCATGGTAAGGAAGTTCACAACCAGATGTATGTATCCATGATGTAAACAAAAGTGTGTGCACAGCAAATCAGAGGTCCAGAAGAAAGTATGCACTCAGTCAGTAGCACTGGATAAGTAAATCAGGAATACATGACCAAGGGAAAGTTTAGTTCATTGAATTACATCATTGGCCTGTCAAATATCACTTGCAATGTGATTTGCACTAACAGTCATGAAATGTTCAGCATGAAAAACTGTTGTAGGGTCATAGGTTCAAGCTCATAAATTAGTACTAAGCTATCTGCCCATGTGGGCCATTTTAAGCCTAGCCAAACTTACCGATACAAAGGTAAGAATTAAACCCTGTACCTTGCGTCTACAAGATAAACACATTATGGACATTTATGAGTTTTTGAATTCTGCAGTGGCACATCTCTCAAACTCCCCTATGTAGGAATATTGAACAAACACATATATAATTGTGTGGACAAATGCACAAACCTATGTAAAACTTGTACATAGTTTTCCTATATGTCATGAAAGTGGATGAAATAACAGTTGTTGCAGTAGCATACATGTTGTGACGGGTATGATGTCAGTCACAGAAAAGATCAATAATTACTGACTGCAGTGCTCAAGGATATGCCAGACAACTATAAATGTCAAGTGGAACAGCATATAACTTATTATAGTGCATAAATTGGACAACCTGTAAAAGTCATAACAGGTGGGAAATATGTACATGGGAGATGTTAAACATGTCACTAAACCCATACTGTGATGGAACTATTGTAAGAAATAACAACAATGGAGGAAGTTTATCAGCAAGTTATCTGTGCAAAAGAATATGGTCATGGTTAAAACTGAGCAAAACAACCGCTATGAAAGGGTTAAATCCAAGGAGAATTTATCAGAACACATCTGTGCAAAAAGTCATTATTGTCTAACAACCATTGTCTCATATGCTGATTCAATGTTTATCAAATGGAATTACAAAGCCTGGTTATCTAAGTCATAATTACATGATATGTGTATTAGCTAATGATAAAACACAACAATTTGTACATAAGTTGGGAGAAATTTCACATTTAAAGGGTGTATGATAACATTATTGGAAACTGAAAAAAGATTGAGCATTGTGCAAAAGACAATAGCAGTTGTTGGATCACAGCACTCAATATCCCTCACAGACAGTTGGAACATCATATCAGTTTTACAGCGAACAGTGGAAGCTGCGAGAGTTGACATTATACATTTCTTTACAGGCCTATATCGCTCTTAATGTCCTCCCTGTATAGACTGCAACTTCTAGCATGTGATGGTCAGCAGAGCCATGTGGCCAAAAGTAAATACTTGGTAATTCTTGCCTGAAAATGAGAAATGAGAAGTTTTATATTTCACCATTGAATAATAAAACTGATGTGTGCCAACTCTCACCCAGTGGAAGTACAGCACTTAGGGATCAAACTTCCACAGCCATAAAAATGCAGTAAAAAAATCATACATCACATCTGTTGAGAAAGCCATTCCAGCAAGTCACAAATTTATTTTTTTTGTTTCACATACTCATGCAAGGTATACACTGCTGGGGGTGAACACCTGCCTATGCAATAATCTGTACACCTGTGCGCAACTTGCTGATGCCACAGAAGAATTTATAACACAGTTTTCAGAAGGCACACAGCTAAAGGTATGCCATGTACAGGGTGGTCAAAGGCATATCAGCTCCCTTAAAAGAGAGTATATCACTTGGGAATCAAAACTCTTCATCTGTGAAAGCATTACCACTAACTAGATTTATAAACCATTTCTGCTTGTTACAAGTTGCTTTTGTACTCTATCATACAATGTATACAGTACTGAATTCATACAACTGTGTACCTAACTTATAGTCTCTAGAACTGTGCACTAATTTCTGACACCACAGAGAAATCATGGCACAGTAGTCAGAAAGCACACAGTTGAAGTGTCAGGTCGAGTATTGTGTTTGAATAAGTATAGCCTTCCTTAAAAGGAGTACAACACATGAGGGATCATAACCATCTAGTGTAATTGTTACCTCTAAGTAGAACTGTATAGATATCACATCTACTGAGTAAGCCAGTCCTGCAAATTACAGTTTTCTTACACTCACATACTGGGTACACACTGCTGGATTTGAACACCTGCCTAACTCATTCTACAATCTCTAGAGCTGTAGGCTAACTGCTGACACCACAAAAGAAGTCATATCACAAGTGTCAGAAGGCATACATTTGAAGGGAGGATGACACATGTATTGAGAAGTCAGCAATGTGCTATATGATACGTACACTATCAAAGTGTGGATCACAGCTCACAATATACTGCAGTGAGAATTCAAAAACCCTATCTGGAATACATTAAACCATTGACACTGTTATAGTTATAATAATAAGTTTCTCCTCATACTTTTATTAGTATTACTTTCTGTGCAGCAGTGATACTAAGTACACATTACTTGAATGGAATTCATGATGAACTTACTGATATGCTCCACAGCAATGCTTTCACAGCTGCAGACACAAATGTACTTATTATCATATCTGACAAGTCACAGGTGAAGGAATTGTGCTGGATGAAAATTGCAAAGGTGCCATTATAGGGTCTGAACAAGAAGATGCTGGGTGATAATGATGTCTGTCACAAAGTGGAGTAACACCCATGCATTCCTAACTGTTAAGCTCTAATTCACTGCATTATGCATTATTAACATTAAGACTTGTGTTTAGGTGTGAATCAGTGAAATCCACTGGTATCTGTATACAATGGGCAGGGTAATAACAAGACAAATATGCAAATGATGTTACTATTGCACTCATCAGTAGCGTAGCTAAGGTGGGGTGAGAGGGGGTAATGGCATAGGTGCAAAGTGATGGGGGCACAATTAGCCAATCCTGATCTTTCTTTAATGCAATACCGGCTTTTAAAAGCTAGTTTTGCATTTGTCATCAAACCTGAGAGCTGTAGTGCTCCATCTATGTTCTAAACTGCAGCAACTGCTTGTCACATTGTAGCAAGCAGTTTGCTACAGTTTAAAAGTAAACAAAAAAAGTTTTTTTTTCTTTAACCAAAACCTGAGTGCTGTAATGCTCTATGCCAGTAGGGTATAAAATGAATTAAGCAGTTTGCTACAGTTTTAAAAAGAGATTTTTTTTTAAACTAAAACATGAGTGCCATAGCTCTTTGTGCAGGCCGGCTCTAAACTGTAGCAACTGGTTGCTACATTTGTAGAAAGCAGTTTGCTACAGTTTAAAAAGAAGGTTGTTTTAAACCAAAATGTGAGCACTGTAGTGCTTAGTGTAGACATGTTATAAACTGTAACAATGGTATACTACATTTGTAGCAAACAGTTTCCTATAGTTTAAAAGAAGAAATTCATTTTTTCTAATAAAATATGTTGAAGGAGGGTTGAAGGCAGGGTACAGAAATGGGAATGAAATGGCTGGGATGGGTAAGGGGCTAACATGCATTTGGCCACCTAGTCGGCATGCCAGTAGTAGAAATGTTTCTGTTTTTTTTTTTTTTTTACTGTGGAAGAGCTGGGGGGTATAAATCTAACTATAATAAGCCAATTGCTTACAATGTAGCAATTGGTTTATTACAGTGAATTTATTTTATTTTCTTTGCTGTTCACTTAAAGAACTGAGGGGGTGGGGTGTTAGTGTATAGCACTGGCCTAAGGCACTGGTTGAACCAGCTACACTTTTGGCAATCATCAATGTCAGTCTACAAATATGTTTGTAATTAAGTTCATTGGAGCACATGATGATACTGGGAAGGAAAACATCAAAGAATCTCATCCTCATTTACTGCATGGGAATGGACTTCTCATATTAGTTATACAATAAGGAAATAAAGCATATAGAAGTAACAGAGGCCACTTCAGTCTGTCAAAATTGCTTACTGAAATGTACTGCTTCCAGGCTCATTTCCATGACTGATGTTGAAGTATTAGAGCATGAATAATTTTTTTTTTTTTGGGTTTTTGACATAGGATGAGAACTAGCAGTAGGCTTGCTGCTTGATGCTAAGCATCACACAAATGCTAAGGGCACAAACAGAGATTTATGTTCATCGACCATTACTGGCCATGTGTGAGCTGTGTGAATTTATTTTTTGAGAAGATTAAAGGTGTGAAGTAGAGTAGACAGGATAGTGTTAAAATGGAGAGCAATCAGAGGGTACATTACTGGGTGAATATTTTAGGAATGAGCAGGGTGGTGCTACGTGAAGACAATATCCAACCACTTCTTCACAAGCTAAGATTGTATATGTACAAAGTATTTCAGAAATTTGGATACTTACATCATGAATGATGTGTGACAACAACTTAATAATGTATGGCCAGTTTGACCCAATGAGTTATATACTCACATAGGTAAAGTGGAGTTATCTATGTGAAGTATATATACATATATATATGTATATATATATATATATATAATGTATATATATATATATATATATATATATATATATATATATACATGCACACACACACACACACACACACACACACATATAAATATATATATATGTGTGTGTGTGTGTGTGTGTGTGTGTGTGTGTGTGTGTGTGTGTGTGTGTGTGTGCTTTTTGTTTTTTTGTTTTTTTTTTTTTGTGGGATGGGTGCCCTTTTTATTTATTTATTTTCTTTTAAAGAAAGAGAGACAGGAAAATTGGGGAAGGTATTTTGGAATAACAATGGTAGGTATGTAGGATAGGTTAGGTAGCAGGTGCAGATATACAAGACACACAAGACAGACAGGGATGGTAGTAGACACAAGAGTGAAGGGGACACCATGACTGGCATTAGGTATGAGATTTTGGTGGTGCATTGCCATCCACCATGAACACTGTGCAAATCTAGTCCTTATCCTGAGAACTATCACCACTGTCTCCTGCCGCAGACACCTAGAGTTGTGCCAGATAAGGCAATGATTTTGCAATCTGCTGCAAGCTTCTTTCCATATGGCCAAAGCAGTTACTGAGGCCAAACTTCATAATTTCCTCCACCAGTTTTGTCAGCTCTTGTCAGGTGACATAATCATCAGTTCAATGACCACTAGCTCAGTTGGGTACCACTGCACCAACCCCTGAGGCAGAGCTATCTGATGCAGGTGGTGTGGGTGTTGTGAAGGCAATGCTGCCCGCTTATGTCACACAAGTTCCAGGTATCGCTGCTGCTGTTGGTGGTGGCACAATCACAGGCAATTTTGAAGGGATGGATGATTAAGCCACTGTAGCTGGTCTAGCTCCTACTGATAGCCATTATGATGAAGCAGGAATGAAGTTTGAAATGCAGTGAAAGAAACAAACATTAGAAAGGATAGCAAGAAAGAAGGTGGAGAAGAGACAAAAATAAAAAAAATCATAAATATTCTGCAATGTTAATGTCACAGTCTTTGCATATCACACTTGCATTTTTAATATTATTTGCAAAAGCATAGCTGGTTCAGCCAGCACCTAGGACTGGTACTATGGACCACCACCCCACTTCCTCAGCTCTTCAAGTGAAGAGCAAACATAAAAACAATGAATTCACTGTTTTAAGTCAACTGATAAGCAGTCGGCTTGTTACAGTTAGATCTACACCCCCAGCTGTTGAATTGAAGACCAAAAAAAAATAAATAACAACAGACTTTCCTTCTACAAGCACACTAACCAGGTGGACAGATGCATGGCACCACTGTCACCCCCACCCAGTTCCAGCCATTGAGGTCCCATTTCAGTGTCCATGCCACAAATCATCCTTCAACATACTCTGCCTGTACAGAGTGCTATGGTACTTATGCTTTAGCTTAAAAAAATTCTCCTTTTTAAACTGTAGCAAACTGCCTGCTACAAATATAGCAAATAGCTACTACAGTTTATACCCTGCCTGCAAAGATGCTACAGTGCTCATACCTTAGTTTAAAAAAAGCTTCTATTTTAAACCATAGCAAAATGCTAGCTACAAATGTAGCAAATAGTTGTTACAGTTTATTCCCTGCCTGCATGAAGTATGTTACAGGGCTCAGGTTTTAAATAAATGTTTTTCCTTTAAACTGTAGCAAACTGCTTGCTACAATGTAGCAAGCAGTTGCTGTAGTTTAGACCACACATGGATTGTTTAGATTTTTAAAAGCCAGTATTGTGTTAAAGAGCAGGATCGTCAGATCACTCCCCCAAACACTACGTGCCCAGGACAGTTGCCCCTGTCATCCTGCCCTAGTTAAGCTACTGATTATTTGCATCCAGATATGAATGTGTGAGGCCATAAATTACTGGTATAGTAATGCTATAATATTTCTGGCTCATGCAGTTATAAACATTTTACAAAAAGGGCATTAATTTTATAACTGTTTTATGGAGAGCATTTACTTAAATGTATATTGAGTCGGAGTATTTTTATTCTAAGGTAAGATTACAGCTAGTTAAGTATTGAATTGTGAAATGCATATCAGACAAATAGTTTCTTCTTTCTAAAAATGAACTGACATGCATCAGTCTTTACCTAGCAATTGACTAGATGCACTAATTATGGAGGTATGTATAGTTTGCAGATGTAGACTATGCATACTCAGGCAGTTGTCAGGCAATCACTGATGTCTGGACACTTGATACACTATTATTAACATAGGTTCATAGATTTGTACTAAGCTAACTGCCCTTGTGAGCCATTTTAACCCTAGCTAATTACCCCTTGTGAGGCTCAAACCATGCACCTTGTGTTTGTAAGGCAAACACCTTAACCATTAGGCCATCGTCCCATCCCCATCCTTTCTAATTGTTGTTATGAAGTTGCAATCAGTCATACATTTACTCATTAAAATTAAGCAGTCCAATAAATAAAGCTAAGAGGCAACCACACAGCACCAAAAGATTCAGACTTAAAAATAGAATAATTCAACTAGATACGTTCCATCAGGCTTTATTAGCGTGTACCAGGATAAGCGCTCTCACAAACAGCTTCATCAGACCGTTAAATTTTTAAAAACTGCTAAAATATCTCATTATATAGTCGTGGCATGTTAAAAGCAATTAATCATTTAAATCTTTTAAAGATACATACTTAACATTGGTATAGCTATAAAAAACATATATTCCCTGCTATAACATAAACTGTTATACTTTATAGTGCTTGGTTGTAAAACCAATATACATAGATGTGGAACTATTTAAATGTATCTTATTACATAAACATATGCCTATAAATAATATACATTTATTACAATGTCTAAAGAATTTATATACATATATATATATATATATATATATATATATATATATATATATACTTCTAACATATGAGCGCATTATCACTTATAACCATTTAAAATAAATATTTAAAAAATGAGGACTTTCATATCAGCACACTGTAAATACAGAATTACTACAGGAAACATTAAATAAATATATAGACTTCTATTTATAAATATGCTAGGTAAACATTCATAATAAAAAAATGTTTGTGTACATATGAATGCAACATATCTTATTAAATAAAACCTTAAGTTAAATCTATTGGTTCTAATTAAGGAAAAAACTGTTTTTCAAGAATAAAACATTTTGAGGTCTATATAAATAAACATTATAAGGGCATGCCAAGATACAATGGCTAACTAGTAATCAGGCATCTAGATCTTAAAATATGTTTAAGTGAGGCCCTCTCATTAAGGCCTCTACTTTTATCTGCTCTCATTCTCATAATCCAATTTATTTCCCTCTTTTCTGTGTTATTCCGTATGTTGCTTTCCCTTACTATTGGGATGACAGTGTCTATAACCATGAAACAAAAAACATGTTCCTGTCCATAAGCCAATGTATGTTTGGCTAAAGCATTTGTAACATAGCCTATCCTAATGGCATAGAGATGTTCTCTCAGTCTAGTTCGGAAAGCCCTATCAGTGTTATCGATATAAATTGAGAGACATACTTGACATACAGCTAGATATACCACATGGGTACTACCGCAATCAGCAGATACAAGAAATCTAAAATGCTGGCCTGTATCTGGATGTGTAAAGCCATCACCCACTTCAATATATGGGCATAAATTGCATTTACCACAGGGAAATGTCCCTGTATAATTATAATTGCAAGGTTTAGCTGTTGAATGGCAGAGTAACCTTTTAAGATTAGATTTATTTTTATATTAGAACTTCAGTTTGTCCCTTACTATATTTCTTAATTCCATATCAGTAGTAAGAATACACCAATGACTATTAATAAGCTCCATTATATCTTTATTATCACTAGTATAATACATGGGTATCTTTAAATATGATGTTCCACTGTTTTGCTGGTTAGGCGCATATGTATGTGCAGAATAATATGGTGCTGCTCTATTTTCTGTCAACTGATTCATATTTTGTAACCATATCTCAATCTCTGAGTTTTTATAACCACATTTAAGAAGTCTTTGTTTAAAAACATTAATTTCTTGTTGGTAACACTCTCCTGTTGCATTAAGGTGTGAAATTCTCATGCTTTGCCCTTTGATAATATTATTAAATATGTATGGAGGGTGCATGCTGCGCTGATGAAGAAAGGTATTCCTATAATATATCTTTCTAAAAACACCTGTATTAACATATGTGTTCATCACTCTTTCAACAAAAATGTCTAAAAATTCTATTTTGGTATCTGAATAATTGAATGTAAACTTGAGGTATGAAGTCATATTATTCATTAATATAACACACCTTTCCAAATCTTTAGCACTACCTTCCCATACAAAAAAGATATCGATAAAATATCGATAAAAGGAAAATCGTTCCTGATACCATGGATTGGGAAACAGTTCTTCCTCTTCCCATATGGCTAAAAACATGTTGGCATAGCTATTGGCACAAGATGTGCCCATAGCAATGCCATCACGCTGAATGTACGTTACCATCAAAAACAAAGACATTGCTCTCAAGTATAATTTCCCAGAACATACATATAAGGTCCACTTTTTGCTCTGTATATTCACTATGTTTAACAAGATATTTCTTAATATAGACTATACCTAAACCATTGGAATGATGGTAAATAAAGACTGCACATCAAGGGTTACAAGCAGCATATTAGCTTTCAGTTTAGTTTTACTAAAAAAAGTCATACAAATCTGATAGAAATTGTTTCATGTCCTTGAGTATATATTTATTCCCATTTAATATAGGTCTAAGATGTTTTTTGACATAAAGGAAAAAAGGTTCAGTGCACCACCAGAGACTATAAGTCTCATGGGGGGGTTGGTGCCATCCTTATGAATCTTGGGTATTCCTTGTATAGTGGGGATCACTGGATAATCTACTTCCAAAAATTTTGCTAATTCTGTATTTATAATGCAACTATCTGCCAATTCAACTATTGTCTTATATATGTTAAGCTTAATATTATCTAACCTTTCTTTATCAATGGTGCTATAATATGCGTCATTGTTAAGCATATCCATCATAGCTTTGTGGTAGTTTATTTTATCCATAACTACCAAGGGTCCCCCCTTGCCTGCAGGTCTAAACACCACCATACTATCATGTTGCAATCGCAGTAATGCTTTCCTTTCATTTTTGCTCAGATTATATTTACAACCCTTTTTGTGGGTGTAATTTGTTTGGCCTTCACTGTATAAGAGCAAAAAAATGGAGTTGCTGTGATGCCTTAATTTCAATACAAATAATTTTCCATCACCATTTGCTGGCTCCATTTTTTTGCTCTTGGTTGTGTTTACTTTTTGGGGGCCGTGCATTACCCACGCGCAGGAGGAGGTTTTTGCTGCTTCACTGTATAACTTATAAACATCCTCTTCTACCAAGTTGCAGAATGCTTCTACCAGAGGATGATTACGTGGTATATACTCACTAGGTTTTTTGAAAGTCTGATTATAATTATTATCACTATTTCCAAACTGGTACCATAACATAACATTTCTAATAAACATTTTAAGATCAGTCAATACATCTGTAAGCTGATTATTCTCTGTAGGAATAAAATTCAAACCCTTATTTAATATATTTATTTCATCAGTGCCCAGTCTTCTATGTAAAAAATTCCAGACTAGACAGTCTTCGTCTGGTTCCACATCTTTTTGAGGGTTTGACTGGGTTCCCTCTCCATTGAGAGCTTCTGCTTCTGTCATCCATGGCTTATGGAACGGTCTCTCCTGACCCCCTTCTCCGTGGCTATGGGAAGGGGGAATTGTCAAAAAAAATAACATTATTTGATCCATTATTTATTCTCTTTGCAGCCCCTACTGTATTATTATTTTTAGGGTGCACAACAGGTTGATGTAAAACATTGTCTAATGAACAACTAGGTGGTTCCATCTGCATGGAAGCCGATCTTGGCATTTTCTCTACTTGGGAATTAGTTATGTTAGGTACAATAACCATATTAGTGTTCGAATTGGTACTGGTAGTAGAGTTAGTGTCATTGGAATTAATGCCTGGATCAGTTCTGCTGTTATCATTGATATTAATGCCATTAGTTACTTCACTATTCGAGGTGGTCTGGATGGTGACTACATTCTCAACAGTAACTGGCATCTATCTAGATACCTGGCCCAGCCTCGGCCAGGTGAAGACATGACCTTGTCGAAAATCTTGAGTATCTCTGTCTATTTTATAATGTTTTTGCTGTAGCAAGCGCCTCTCGTACAGTAAAATGCCATCTAGCACATTAGATAATGCATGGTCAACTAAAACAGTTGGATAACAAGAATATAATGCTTGTTGTTGTTCCATTAGAGATTTTATCAAACTTTCTTCTATGAGTTTGAAAAAACAGTAAACGAATATAGTTCATGCTCACCTCTATATTAAGTTTTTGCCACTTGGTGAGCAGTTCTGGATATTGCTCGCCGTATGTAGGCATCTTCAATAGTAGCTATTTTGAGCATTTTCTGGCTTGTTGCATTTGATTTCTGCATTAGTAACTGTATTTAGAGCACAACCTGGAGCTGTTTACTGAATTTCCTGTTTGCACTTATTTTTAAAAATGTTTTTTTCTCAAAACTTGCATTTTATCTGTCTTTGGCCTAGCACTCTTGTGTGGGGTCATTTACTGCACTGTTATAACTTGTTGATACTTGTTAAGCTCTACTATCTCTGAAAAAACAAAAAAAAACAAAAAAAATCTTGCTTTTTTCCCACTTTTCTGAGATTTAAAAAAGTTCAGTTACAGGCTTGCTGTTCTTGAACTGTTTGTAAGTTTCTGTGAGGCCATTTTTTGCTTGGGCTAAAGGAAAGTCTCTCTGTTGATCAGTGGCAGTGAAAAACATTGAGCAGCCTGCCTACCCCATGTGGGAGTGGTTACTGACTTGAAACTGTAGTTTTATTGGCCATTTTTGGTCAATTCCAAAACTCCTTCATCTTCCTCTCTTAAAACCTGGTTGCCTCGTGGTTTTGGCATCTTTTCAGGCTTGTTGGCTGTTGGTGAAGCACCCACCAAGAGGAGAAAATGCTGAGAGAAGAAAGGAGCCACTTTTGAGACTTTAAGTATTTTTCCTCTGTTTATTTGCTAAGTTTTGCTGCATAGCCGCCTATTTTGAGCATTTTCTGGCTTGTTAAATTTGATTTCTGCATTAGTAACTGTATTTAGAGCACAACCTAGAGCTGGTTACTGAATTTCCTGTTTGCACTTATTTTTAAAATCGTTTTTTTCTCAAAACTTGCATTTTATCTGTCTATGGCCTAGCACTCTTGTGTGGGGTCATTTACTGCACTGTTATAACTTGTTGATACTTGTTAACCTCTGCTATCTCTGAAAAAACAAAAAAACAAAAAAAAAAATCTTGCTTTTTTCCCCACTTTTCTGAGATTTAAAAAAGTTCAGTTACAGGCTTGCTGTTCTTGAACTGTTTGTAAGTTTCTGTGAGGCCATTTTTTGCTTGGGCTAAAAGAAAGTCTCTCTGTTGATCAGTGGCAGTGAAAAACATTGAGCAGCCTGCCTGCCCCTGTGGGAGTGGTTACTGACTTGAAACTGTAGTTTTATTGGCCATTTTGGGCCAATTCCAAAACTCCTTCATCTTCCTCTCTTAAAACCCTCTTTTGCACGTTTTTGCTCAATTTTGTGCATAGCACAACAGCGGGCAGCACCGCCTAATTGGGTTTAAACTATTCCTGGCTCCACAAAGTCTGCTCTTCACTTTTTCCCTTAGAACTGCTCTATCTCTCAATTTAAACACCATATTCTCATTCTAAGGCCCTTCACTGGTCCAATTAAGTAATCCTACAAGTTAGCACTATTAAACCATAAGCACTACTTACTCTTATACTCTCTATGATTACCCTGTCCTCTACTGGTCCGTCTTAAATTCAGTTTCCCTATATTACTCTAGCATGTCCAAAGGTCAGTCAATGGTTTCCTCTCCAGTCCAGCTGGTGAATCTGGGAATTTTGAGGCAATGTTACAACTGTCTCATGTACACGGACAACCCTCTCCTCCAAACAGGTTCAAATATATGTGAGAGATGCAACTATTTAGCCAAACTGGAGGCTGAGCTATCTCATCTCAAAACTGGTGTAACCAGTCAGGAGGAGAAGGTAACCTCACACAACACAATTCCAGTATCACATAGTCCCACCACATCAGCGAACCGAACACATAAATACACAAAAACATACTCAGAGGCTCTAAATAAAAATCTACCTAAGCAACAGAGACCTCTAAAGCAGACATCCAAGCAAACGCTACCTCAAAACAAAACACACACAACACATAACCCATAAAGTCAGTGTGCCAAGCAGCCACAGCCCTTAAGGCTGAATAACACACCTGATACTCTTGTTATAGGTAACTCTATTGTCAGACACACTGACGTCCCGCTCACCAGGCTGAATAAAGAGAAGGTCACGGTGAGCTGCCTGTCGGGTGCTAGGATCCGACACATAACGCAAGCACTCAGGTCACTCCAAAGCAAATACAAATATGACTCAGTCATTGTACATGCTGGTGTGAATGACCTGAGACGTACCTCCCTGGACTACATGAAAAGAGACATAGAGGAGCTCTCTGATCATGTAGCCCAGGCTGGTATGACCCTGACCTTGAGCAGCATCTTACCCTCACCTAGAATAATGCCACAGTACAAAGACAAAATGATCGATTTTAACAATTGGCTAAAATTTTGGTGTCATTCAAAGGGGATCCAGTGTCTGTCAGCCTGGGATGACATGCTCGACAAGCCACGTTGTTTCGCTAGGGATGGCTTGCACCTGTCACCACTGGGCTTTCAGATATTGGCAAAGGCTCTTGCCACCCCCATAGTGCCTTTTTTAGGCAAGGCTCAAAAGTCAAACCCACCCCCATAGACAGCACAAGGAACAAGAAACTAAGGGTAATGCTGCTAAACGCCAGAAGTCTTAACCTCAAGATGCACGCACTCAAAGCTCTCCTCAGTATGGAGAACATCGATATCTGTGCAGTGACAGAAACCTAGTTCAAGGCTCCGGAGAGCACCCCAGCACTACCAGGCTATACCTCGTATCATGCTTTTCGGCCCCAAAACCCAGACCGAACCACAAAAGGAGGGGGAGTTTCCATATTTATCAAGGATATCCACACCTCCAGGTTAGTGGCATTGCACGAAGTATCGGAGACCATCCATGTGCAACTAACAGTGGGCAAGACTGCTTTTCAGTTTATAGCATCCTACAGACCACCCTCTCAAAGTCAGGAATCCCATTCGGCCTTTCTGAAAACATTGGAGAACATGAAGATCTCTCCGAACACCATTATATTGGGCGACTTCAACTACCCAAACATTGACTGGGAGCACTACTCAAGCCCCAGCACCTTAGCCCAAAGATTCCTGGAAATTATAAACTCAAATGCTATGGAACAACTAGTCACCACTCCCACAAGAGGGGACAACATACTAGACCTGATCATTACCATCATGGGGACTCTATGCTCCACACCAGAAGTATATCCCTCATTGGTAAGATCAGACCATAAATTAATTTCAATGGATGTCCACATCCCGACCCCACCCCCAGCCCAGAAAACCACAGTGAAAAACTTCTCAAAAGCGAACTTCTCACTTCTCAAAACCGAAGTGGAATCCTTCAAGGCCCCAGGGCCAGTGGAAACTACAGCCCAAACTGCAGAATCCTATATAAATGCATTCTACGGACATCTCCAGGAATGCCAAGATCATGCTATCCCAAACAAGACCAAGACCCAATCATCCAAAGGCAGGCATCCAGTCTGGTGGACCCCTGCCATAAATAAACTGTACAACAAAAGGAGGAAGCTACTACATGATAGAGCAAAATCCCTAATAGGGAAGGCATCTCTGATCAGTACTAGCAAAAAATTACGATCCCTCATAAAATCCTCCGAGGCCAGCTTCGAGAGAAAAATTGCACAGGACACCAAAGACAATCATAAGGCTTTTTTCAGTTATGTTAGAAACCTGGGATGCAACTCCCAGACTTGTTCTGAGTTGATTCTAAATGACAAAAAATACACTGAACCCACAGACATCGCCAATATCCTGGCAGACAGGTTCAGTGCAAACTTCTCCACCCCCTCCCCCCCAAAAGAGCAAGTATCTATCCCGGCAGAGGGCTGCCTCCCAAACATCTCAGATGCTCAGGTGAAGGCTGCCCTCTCCAAAGCAAAAAACACTGCTTCCATGGGACCAGATGGTGTCCCAGGTTGTGTCCGACATGAACTACAAGAGGAACTAATCCCTCAAATAAAACAGCCATACAATCTCATCCTCACTACAGGATATGTGCCTACAGAATGGCGTACAGCAACAGTGGTCCCACTCCACAAAGGTGGAGCCTCTACGGACCCTGGAAACTATCGCCCCATAAGCCTGACTAGCTTAGTCTGCAAGGCTATGGAGAGGATCATCATGGAGCTCATAAACAAAGACATTGGGGACCTACAGACACTAGATCCTACCCAGTTCGGCTTTGTCAAGGGCAGATCCTGTCTTTTGAACCTGGTTGACTTCTTTGAAACAGTCACCAAAGCCATAGATGAAGGGAAGGTAGTCCACACAGCCTATCTGGACCTTGCAAAGGCATTTGACACAATACCCCACTCGGGCATCATAGATAAGCTATCCAGCTTAAATATAAACTCCTATGTCACAAGATGGGTCACAAACTGGCTCAAAGACAGAACCCACAGAGTGAGAGTTGCTGGAGCCATGTCAGACTCGAAACCGGTCACAAGTGGCGTCCCACAGGGTTCTGTCCTGGGACCACTCTTGTTCGGTATATACTTTTCCGAGGTACAGGCAAATGTGGGAGGACTATGGCTAACCAAGTTCGCAGACGACTGCAAACTGGGCACCATAATCAACTCTCCAGCTGACACAAACATCCTTCAAAAAGGTCTCACAGAGACAGATAACTGGTGCCAGCGCCATGGTTTAAAGTTAAATGCCAAAAAATGTATAGTCATACCCTTTGGCAAAAACAATGTGCCCACAAATTACCACATAGGTGGAAACCCATTAAGTACAGAGAAAGTTATTAGGGACCTGGGGACCCAAGTTGATAGCAATCTCTCCTTTGAAAACCACATTGCCAAAGTGGTTAGAAAGACCTTCTACATAGCCCACCTCATCACGAACGGTTTCACATCTAGATCAAGAGAGGTAATCGTGCCCCTTTATTCATCCCTCATCAGGCCCATCATAGAATACAATGCCCCTTTTGGGATGTACCTTACCCGACACCTGCAGCAATTAGAAAGACCCCAAAAGTATCTCACTAAGAGGATCAAGGGTCTCAAACAGATGCCATATGCTGCTCGGTTAAAAAAACTCCAGCTCTACTCAGTTGCATACCGCCTACTTCGAGGCGATCTATGCCTGACATACAAAGCTATGTCAAATCCAGAATTAATGGACATGCTCCACCTCAGTAAATCTAAATCCCTTAGAGCCACATGCTTGAGGGACTTGAACCTCAGCACAGAAATAAATAGAACTTGCTGGAGGGACAGGTTCATAACCCAGAGGCTCCCTTCGCTCTGGAATAGAATTCCAGTTCATGTGAGGCAGAGCACCTCACTGAATCTCTTCAAGAAGAATCTCGATATGTGGATAGGGGATCGTAGGTTTGTCCCAGGGATTACTCCCATGTCACTATTAGACAGAGGCACAGTAAACTAAACCTTAAAAAGGGCACAGTATACTCAAATCAAGGGGTGGCGTAAGCCATACAGAATCAGGCTAGGCTTATAATTGCCCCAGGGCAGATAGCCTAGTATGAACCTATGAACCTATCAACCTATGAGCTGTATGCCAAGTATGTCTCTCATTCTATATCGGTAAAACTGATAGGGCTTTCCGAACTAGAATGAGAGAACATCTCTATGCCATTAGGATAGGCTGTGTTACAAATGCTTTAGCCAAACATACATTGGCTTATGGACAGGAACATGTTTTTCATTTCATGGTTATAGACACTGTCATCCCAATACTAAGGGAAAGCAACATACGGAATAACACAGAAAAGAGGGAAATAAATTGGATTATGAGAATGAGGGCAGATAAAGGCAGAGGCCTTAATGAAGGGGCCTCACTTAAACCTATTTTAAGATCTAGACGCCTGATTACTAGTTAGCCATTGTATCTTGGCATGCCCTTATAATGTTTATGTATATAGACCTCAATATGTTTTATTCTTGAAAAATTGTTTTCTCCTTAATTAGAAACAATAGATTTAACTTAAGGTTTTATTTAATAAGATATGTTGCATTCATATGTACACAAAAAAATGTGTATTATAAATGTTTACCTAGCATAGTTTTAAATAGAAGGTCTATATATTTATTTAATGTTTCCTGTATTAATTCTGTATTTACAGTGTGTTGATATGAAAGTCCTCATTTTTTAAATATTTATTTTTAAATGGTTATAAGTGATAATGCGCTCATATGTTAGAAGTAGATATATATATATATATATATATATATATATATATATATATATATATATATATATATATATATTCTTTATACATTGTAATAAATATATATATTATTTATAGGCATATGTTTATGTAATAAGATATATTTAAATAGTTCCACATCTATGTATATTGGTTTTACAACCGAGCACTATAAAGTATAACAGGTTATGTTATAGCAGGGAATATATATTTTTATAGCTATACCAGTGTTAAGTATGTATCTTTAAAGGATTTAAATGATTAGTTGTTTTTAACATGTGATGACTATATAATGGGATATTTTAGCAGTTTTTAAAAATGTAACGGTCTGATGAAGCTGTTTGTGAAAGCGCTTACCCTGGTGCACGCTAATAAAGTCTGATGGAACGTATCTAGTTGAATTATTCTATTTTTAAGTCTGGATCTTTTGGAGCTGTGTGGTTGCCTCCTAGCTTTACTTATTGGACCGCTTCATTTTATTGTACTTGTTGGCAAAGAGGCATTTACTGCAGTGGGTGCGTTTATATATATTCATATTATACATTTACTCATACTTACACAGTATCTTTTTTGATGCACCTCTTTTCTTTCACTCCCTGCAGGGACTAGACATAAAAAATAGGTAATGAAGACTTGTGTGTACTGGTATTCCACTGCACTATGTGGTTTTCAGGGAATATACTTACACAGATGAGGTATTGTGTGTGACCTATAAAGATATTCACATCAGTAAAGGAGTTCCTGTTTTTGCCTTTATAATTCATTGTAAAGATGGTGATACTGTACACCCATTCATGGAAAGCAAGTAGCATGGATGACTGCCTATTCAAGCCTAACAATCTTATACTCACATATATTTTAATATATGGTGCTTCAAGGTTAATTTCTAGTTCAAAGTGAGTATAACAAACATATGTGCTTACACCATTTCAAAATGTGATATGTTTCCTCTGCTTTGCAGATGTGCATTCCTTTATTTGGTATTGCTTGTTGTCTCCTTTAGTTTATTTGGGAGGGATGCATCTGGGATATTACAGTGCTTATTGCATTAGCATACATTACAACTATACTTACTGTTATTCTTGGGATCTTGCATTTTTGTTTAGGCTGTTGTTTCTATTTTTTTAGATTGTATGCATATTTTTATGGTGCCAGTATATTTCTGTTACATTTGACAATGCTGCTGACTGCTTATTGATATATGTTGTTCCTTAACTATTAAGTCTGCAGAACCATGCATGTTAAGTTGTGTTGCAGTAACTGTTTTTATTCCATCATAACAGGGACATCACTCTTAAACTGAAGGAAGCATCCTTTCACAGATGTTGAAAATGAAGTCATACTACAGGTCTTCTTTCTCTGTAGTAGATGGCTTCTTGATATGCATGATGTTAAGAAGCCCTTTTGTGACTGTGGCAGGTGGTTGATGATGTCCTTGCTGTTGTTGGCTAGGGCCACATATAAGCAATGGTCTGACAAAGGGCCAATGACATGATTAAAAAGACCACTCACTGTCAGAGCATACAGTTGACAAAATGGTTAAGGTCTTTGCCTAACATGCAAAAGGTGTAAGGTTTGATCGTGACCTGGGGTTACTTCCATGACAACAAAGCATGCTGAGTGTTTCCATCTCAAACTCACCCAAGAATGGAGTTGTGGGCAGCAGCACAGATTGTGGATAGTGCCTATTGGAGGAAGAGTTGTATAGATGAATTGCTTTGGGCATCAGCTGTGGTACACTGTGTCATCTTGACAGGAGAATATGGATAACAGACTGTGTGCTGTGCCAGGGCTAGCCACTCAATGGTGTAAAAATTGGCTTTAGTTGATCTGCTTGTGTTGACTAATATTACCAAAAGTGGGCATCGTTATTTGTCGGTGATAAGTGGGATGAAGAACTGGTCTACTCCAACCTATACCAGGGACTCTTAGGCTAAATAAGCCCCTAATGGCCAGTGTGTGCCTGACATAAAGCCTAACAGCCCTTGGTGAATAAGTTACTGGCTGTATGGTGTCCATTTGCCCAGCTTGGATTACCTCGGAAAAGTTTGTTGAGTAAAACCTGGATGTAAAACCAATCACCTGAAAAACGTGAACCAATGATTGCTACACTCAGTATAGGTTCACTCTGGATGACATGATAGTTAGAAAGATGCTGGACATTCTGTGTATCCAGGAAACAAGATTGAATGGTAGCACACAAAAGCCATTTGGCTTGAGATCTATAATCCACTACTCAGGAGGAGGAGGCTAGACTAGAAATGGTGTGGGAATTGTGGTGAGGAAGATGCTTCAGAAGACAGTGAGGGATGCCATTAGACTTAGTGACAAATTCATGTCAATCAGTCTCCAAAACAGGGTAGTATTCATAATCTCAGCCTATGTCTCAGAGCAGGATTGTGACAGGGAGGAAAAGAGTGCATTCAGATAGCAGCTGCAGGACCTACTAGAAAAAGCAGGACAACATGAGTTGATGTTGATAATAGAGGACCTAAATACATATATCATGATAGACAACAAAATATATGTGGACTGCCTAGGTTCACATGGGTGAGACAATAGAAATAAAGAAGGAGAAGCCATTCTAGACTACTGAATGGCAAAAGAGGTAGACAAAGTCACAAGATCACATGCAAGCGTTTCCACTCACTCCATTCCTCTACATTACCCCCATTTCCACCCACCCCTGCATCACCTAGACTTTTACCAACACTAACCACTCCCATAATTTCCCCAAACAAGAATTACCCTCCATCTGCCAGTCACAACTCAGTTAACCAATCACACTATTTGTAACACTCCTCCTTCTCCTCACATAGCTTAATTGCAACAGTCCTTAATCACGCTACTCCCACCACACTACACCAACACCCTCTTTCCCAATATCTTCATCACACCATCCAAGTAACCTACTTTTTAAAAAGAAAACAAATCATGCTCATTTGCCTGCCCAGACTCTATACCCTACTGCTATTGGCATACTAGCTATCTTTCTACAGTCACCTATGGATACAAAATGTCCATAGCCCCACACTATATTATACTAATACCATCCACTCCTCACTCTCCTACCTTGTCATCTCCTCCCAACTCTACAATCATACACCTATTGCATACTTCCACTTCAAACTTGTAGTTGTTAGTAATACCACTAACCACTTCAGCAAACACATTCACATATTCTACAAATTGTCACACAATCATGCATGCGTATTATCACACATTCTCCATAGTGGTGATATACACCCCAATCCTGGGCCACATAATGCACAACATACCATCATGGCTAACATTCTATCCCTTCCTCATAGTAAAACTACAGACCTTCTCATTCTTAACATGAACCTTAAAAGCCTAGTTGACAAGATCACAGACTTTCATGCAGTCATTGCACAATACTCACCAGACATTCTTATAGCAACAGAAACTTGGCTAAAACCCCATATAAGAGACCCAGACATACTCCCACAAGGCTATAGCGTACACAGATTAGATGGGATCAGGAAGAAGGGTGGCAGTGTTGCAATCTTCTGCAAAGATAACCTAAGTATACCCTTATGATAACAACCTTGAAGTTCTAGTAACACAGCTCAGAATCAACTCAAAGAAAAATATTACCATAATAGTCACTTACATACCTCCCAAGAATACTTCCACTGCCATTGAGGAACTCATAGCCTGGACAGCCACTACCTACACCCATGAAACCATTATTACAGGTGACTTTAACTTAGACTGGAACAGTTGCACTGGTGATAACCCCTCTGCCTTCATAAATCTACATGGTTTCTCCCAAACAATCCAGTTTCCCACATGAATAGATAAACATAGCAAAAGGGAATCTATCTTAGACTGGTCCCTTATCAACAGCACCACCCACAACTATCTCTCTGGATGCCTTCCAAATAATTTAAGTGATGATAGATCTACCTACTTAATCTGTCATCAGCTCAACTCACTCAGAACCATAGTTTACAAAGTCGTACAAAATACCAAAAACTTCTCCAATGAAGCATTCATAGGCAAGCTCAATAAATGCAACTGGACACCACTCCATCATCTCCAACTTGACAAGGCCATAACATACTTCAATGAAACACTTCTAGCTTAAATAGCTTAGCACCAACTCGTACACATCATGTTAGAAATAACAGATTGCTCTGGATATCAAAAGAAACCATTAAACTTCAAAAACTAAGGGACAAAACCTGGTATCAATACCAAAAATCAAAAGACAATAAAACTCTGCTAGCATACCAGCAGCTCCGCAATCAAACAAAAAAAAAAACAACTCAAACTAGACAAAAAAACATATTATATAAGTTTGCAAAACAAATATGAAAGCAATCACAAAAAGTTCTGGCAAGCAATTAACTCACTCTTCCACCCAGGTAAAGCTACAACTACAGAATGAACAACCAATAACCAAAGCATGAGTATTGCCTCACAAATCAACACCTACTTTATAAACACCATCCTCTCTTTAGTTACAGGGAACAATTCCACCCCTCTGTCTCTTCCACCTAATGTGGACACTAACAACTTTTTTGACCTCAAACCTGTCCTAACTAACACCATAAGAGCAATGCTGAAAAAATGAAACCTTCTTCCTTAGCAGCTGACCATCTCTCCAATGAGTACCTCAAACTGTCAGCTGATGCCATAGCTCTGCCTATCTCCATTCTGGTAAATAGGTCTATAGCAGAACAATATGTCCCAAAATTATGGAAAATTTCCTACATCACCCCTCTGCATAAAGGAGAAGCATCAACAGAATTAAACAATTACAGACCCATAGCCATCCTTTCCCCTTTGTCACAATTCTGGAAAAATGTATCTACACTTAATTACTACAATACCTGTTATCTCACAACCTTATCTCTCCCTCCCAACATGGTTTCAGACCAAAACATAGCACCACCAGAGCACTAATTAATTTCTCTAGCACCATCAACAAGCTGAGAAATTCAAACCAGCAAGTAGCATCAATCTTCTTAGACATGTCAAAAGCGTTTGACACTGTCTCCTATCAGAAACTCCTTAATACTCTTGCCTCATTAAACCTATCAAAGACTTCCCTCTCCTAGTTTCTAAGCTATCTTTCTGACAGAAAACAAGCAGTACAATGGAAATCTGAACTCTCACCACTTCTGGTCGTCTCAGTTGGAGTCCCCCAAGGGTCCATATTAGGACCCCTTCTTTTCACCATCTTCTCTAATGATCCAGCCTCATCGACAACACATGCTAAAGTAATTCAGTATGTGGACGATTCAACTTTAATCTGCTCAGCAGATACCTTACCAAACCTCCAAATAGTAGCCCAACAAGCTTTTAATAATATAGAAACATATCTAAGTAAATCACAACTAATCCTCAACCCCAAAAAGACACAGTTAATGCTATTTACCACTAGCAAACAATCACTGACAACCCCTCCTTTCACTATCCTCTCAGCAAACAGCACAGTCATCCAACCAGTTGAGCATACAAGACTTCTTGGAGTGACAATTGACAACAAACTCAGATTTGACCAACACATAGCCACCACAATTAAGAAAGTTCACATCAAACTTGGCTCACTGTACAGAAGCAAGCCATTCCTCACTGGCAATACCAGACTAGCCATATCTAGAACCTTCCTCCTCTCTACACTCCTATATGCTTTCCCCCTCTTTACCAACTTGAAAAAATCAGACTTAACCAAATTCGAAACTTGCTACAACAAAATAGTCTGTTTTGCAGCCAACCGTCCCCACCAAACCTACCATTGTATTTCTCTACATAAATTAAATTGGCTCGAGCTACCTAACCTTCTTCATCTCTACCAACTTAAATTCACACACAATATCATCTTCCATCCTGACAGTTGCCCATCCCTCAAGGAACTTGTTGTTCCCTACTCATGCTTACGAAGTCTAAGATCTGCAGACAGAAACTTTCTCACAGGAAAAAAAGTTAACAACACTCATGGTGAAACCTTATTTTCAAACTGTATAGCCAAATTATGTAACTCTCTACCCCACATCCTCCAAAACACACCTGAATCTACCAGTTTTAAACAACTACTATTTGAACATCTATCCAAGAACTGGCATTGCTCCTGTATCAGATCTGACAGACAAGATATATATAACTCTCTCAACACACTGTCCACTCCTTATCTCATTTTCTCACTCTCCTCATTGTTTACTACACAAAAATAAATATATATAAAGGAAATGTCATTTGGTTATAACTATTGTTTAATATGTACACACTACTAACTTTATTTTTTCCTCACAGTGATCTTCACTGAAATGCTTGTTTTTTTTTTCCTTTTTAAACCTGTATCTACTAGAAAACTGCATTGAATACTACTTTGTATAGACTAACTAGAAGATATCCGTGGTGGTGCAGCGGTAGCATTGTTGCCTCACAGCAAGAGGTTTTCCAATTCGATTCTCGGCTGGAGTGCGGGGAGTGCCTTCTGTGTGGAGTTTGCATGTCCTCCCCATGGTTGGATGGGCGTTCGTAAGACATGCGTAAATGGGCATGCCTTCGTTGAAGGTTGGACATAGAGCTGGCACCTCGGCGTTCGTTACAAAATCTACTGCCAATCATTAGCAGACTGGAGTTCAGCTGTGGCGACCCCTAACCGGGAAAAGCCAAAAGACAACCACCATAGACTAACTAGAAGATATGTATTCTGCATCTTACTGTATATATACTGTTGTACTATATAATTATTGTATATTGCTTGTATTTCTGTGGAGCTTTTCTCCCCGGGCCTCCACTGAAAATGGGCTTCTGTCCCAGTCAGAGTTTCCTGGTAAACAAATGTAAATAAATAAATAAATAAATAAAATATGTAACTTAGTAAGACCTGCTGCTAGTAAGGAAAGGATACTGGGGTAGAATTGATGATTATAACACTATCCCTAGTGAAACTGTCATGCCCCTGGCATAAACCATTGGTTGCCACAATCAACTGCAAGCAGTGGTCAAAGATGTCTCTACAGTCAACAGAGACTAGGCTGAAGACCTGGAAGTTTTCAGAAAGCACAAAAAATCAAGGAAATACTCGGGGCTCTAATACCTCAGTAAGAAGAAGAAATCAGCGGAAGAAGAATGACTGTGCCTCAAAACAGCATGTGTGAGGACTACAGCAGAGATATGTGCCTGAGTCAGGTATGGAAATAAGGTACATAAGGAAAGATGGTGGTGGAATGCAGAAGATACAGTAAACAAAGGAAGCTGAAGCAGGCAAGCCAAGTAAAGAGTGCAAATAAGTTACAAAAACTGAAGATAAAATTTCAGCTCGGGATCACAAGGATAAAAAGCTTATTAAATTAATGCTAGGCAAGCTTTCACGCAAACAGTGCTTCATTAGGCATAAAATAAACAGAACAATGCTAAAAAATACTTTTAAAATAATCCTTCTAATATTTAACAAATGCTCATAGATACTTTCCTTCAGCCTTGGACAATATAAATAATATTTTCCAAACCGCAATCATCAAATTTTGTAAAATAAAATACTTTTTAGTAATATAGCTGATCAAACTTTTAGTTTAATAAATACACTTACAAAATATATATGATAAACATTTAAATGTACCAGATTTCTGGCTAACCTGTTGTTCACCACATTTTTCTGTTCTTTATAACAGAATTTATTTCAGGTTTCTCTTTTTTTATATCCAAATTTTGGAACATTCAAACCATACAAACCAGGATATCTTATACTTCCAAGTATATGCCATTTTTTGTACTTATTTGGTGTAGCCATTCTAAGATAAAAAAACTGAGAAAACAGTGGTCTTAAAACTTTGTTGATGAGCTCAGTCACAATAATTCCTCAAAAATCATGAAAACCAGGTATTGCTTCAAACAACAAGCCTTTATTCATCACAGACAAGCGATCCTCAGTAACAAAAATCAGAAATATTTTACAGTGTTAAACATATCAGCTTTTATACACTTAGAAGCAGGTGTGGAAAATATACATCTTTCTGACATTTTTTTTCCAAGCTGTAAATACACTTTTTTTGTAAATAATTTTTTCTGAGCTATAAATAACTTAGTTTTTATACACACTAATACAGCTTATATATGATTAAACAGAAAAATATTTAGAGTGTTCTAGTTAGATAGCTATGTGGTTTTTCATAGGTTCATAGTTTAGTACTAGGCTAATTGCCCGTGCAAGCCATTTTAAGCCTAGCCAGTTATTCCTTGGGAGACTCAAACCCTGCACCTTGCATTTGTAAGGCAAACACCTTATCCATTAAGCCACCCTCTAGTTAACGCTTTTTAGTTATCTGCCTATGTATTTGATTTTAGTTCTTGTCACAGACCTGATGAAGGCGTTATTGCATTAGTTAGCCAAAAGCAGTTTTAGTTATAAGTCAGTCTTTTATGTGTATGTTATGCTTTTTCTTAATACCTGATTTAGGAATGTGAGCTGCAAATAGATAGGTAGTGTTTTCCTTAACTAGGATTTAGTTTGACCTAATCAGTAGTAGTGTCTGTGTGGCTGGGTACTTGCTGTTCTAAAATGCACTTTCTACGGCTCTATTTATATTGTTTGCCTTGAATAGGCTGGTGTAAAATTAAACAATACATACATTTTCCAAACCTACTTCTAAGTATATAAAAGCTGATATGTTTAACGTTGTAAAATATTTCTGATTTTTGTTACTGAGGATCACTTGTCTGTGCCGAATAAAGGCTTGCTTCTTTTGGAACACTACCTACTTTTCATGATTTCTGGGAATTATTGTGACTGAGCTCATCAACAAAGTTTTAAGACCAATAGTTTCTCTGTTTTTTTTTTGTTTTTGTTTTTTTTTTATCTCATCACTCGTGGTGAGGTTGGAACTAGACAGATTCCTATGCTTGTTCATTTTTTATTCTAAGATAAAGTACACCTAATATCGTCCAATATTATTATCCCTTCTAGGGGATATCCATTTACAATCTGAAAATGTAGGGACATGAATAGCGGTCCTATCCTTCATTACACTGTTCTTTATGTCATTAAATTCACCCTTTATAATAGCCATGATATTTTCAATAAGGTGTCTAACTGTGAGTTTAGAACCTGTGAATTATTATTAAATCTCTTTGTTCTTAGCATATGTCCTTTAAAGATATTCTTAAATGTAAAATTGTGGTTCAGATCTTAGTAGAGGGATAGAAACTGAGAACTTTTTAAACATATTAGAGAAAAAAAGGTGTACATTCTTTTAAGTTTGGTCTTTTACAAAATGTTAATTTTAATAGGAGAAATGATGATCTAAAGTCAAAAATATAATTTAATGAATATATTTTAGATATCCAGTTTTAGAGCTGACGAACTTCTGGGGTTGAATTAGAATGTCTTTGTAAAACTTGTATTGAAATTAAGACAATAAGGAAGACAATTTGCTAATGGAAATCATATAATCGGTTCTGGAAGGGTTTAAATGTAGTTTTTAGTATTGTTCCTTTTTTTAATGCCTGATGAAGCACTGTTTGTGTAAAAGCTTGGCTATGATTAATTTAATAAACTTCTCATCTTTGTGGTTCAGAGATGGAATTTTTTCTTCAGTTTTGATAGAATACAGAAGTCCAGGAAGTCAACAGAAGAAATAAGGATTGCATGAAAAATGGGATATAGAAAACAAGAACTAGGCTAAAAAGGAATATTGGTTGGCTAACAAAGAGGATAAGAGAGCAGCTGCAATCGTGAAGAACAAGGCATCAGATGTACTCTACCAGCTTCTGGAAAGTGCTCAGGGGATGGCACAAAGAAACTCAGGTTGCAAGGCAAAGACAGAAAGATAAAGTTACTTATCAGACATCCTTCATAAGGGATGCCATTAACGATGTGCTCACGACTCCACAGACATCACAGGCAGTTAGAAGGAGTACTTCCAGTAGCTTCTAAATGAAGAAAACACCACAGAAGCTGTACTGCCTCAGGCAAAGCCTATAATGAAAGAAAAGGAGGAGCTCACGCCAGAAGAAATAAGAACAGATTACGGAAAATGAAGTCAGGGAAATAGGCAGACTCAGATGAAGCCACAGCAGATATGATCAATATGCTGGGTGAGTCAGAAGTCAAATGTCTCCTGAGGATATTCGTAGAAGCATGGAGAGAAAGGCATATCCTAGATGACTGAGAATAAGCATACTAATGGCATTGTATAAGAGCAAGCGTAGCAGTCATAACTATGGAGAGGATAGAGGTATCAAACTCCTGTCATACTGCATGCTAGTTCTGGAGATAGTGACTGACTATGCAGAGAAGTAGAAAGTAATATGCGAGATGAGCAGCTTGAATTCAGACCAGGATGTAGCACAACCGACACAATGTTTGCATGAGACAGATAGTTGAGAAGTAGCTAGACATGAGGAAAGAATGCAACAAGACATTCCTACACTTGGAAAGAGCATATTACAATTTCCTAAGAAAGATGATTCGGGCAGTTCTGTAATAGCTCAAAATCCCAGAAACATTGGTAGAATTATGTACAAGGACCCAATGACACAAGTACAAACAGGGTTCTGACCTACAGATGGGATTCCATTGGGAGTGGGTGAATATCAGGGTTCTATACGGAGTCCACTGTTGTTCAGACTAGAGATGGACTTCATTAACAAATAGATTCGATTAGACAGATCAACAAAGTTACTATATACAGATAATGTGGCATTACAGGCAGACTCTGAACAAGAACTCCAGCAAAGGATATGGGAATGGAATGCAAAACTGAAGGTACACAGGATGAAAATGAGTACAGATAAGACAGTTGTAATGGCAGCAAAAGGGGAAATCAGACAAAGCTAAAAACTGATACAGAAGGGAAAATAGTGGAATAGATTAATAGCATCAAGTCCTTAGTCCTTATAATGGGTGGTTGAGGAGAAGAGAAGTATGAATGGGGAATTCAGAGTTAGAATCAGATGGATTGTAGCCAACTGGCACTCAGAGTTAGGTGTGGTATTTTACAGAAAAATGCCAAGGAAGCTGAAAAGTAAGGTGTACAAAACAGTGATGTGACTAATACTATTGTATGGTAAAAAAACTGGGCAGTAAAGGCAGAGCAGCTGAGACAGCTAAAAATGATAGAGATTAAGTGCTGTATATGGATGGTAGGATGCACAATGTGGGACAGATGAAGAAATGAGGACTTCAGAGCAGATGTACAAGCATCTCCAATTGCAGAGAAGGTCAAAGAGAAGAAAAGATATTGCACTTGTTTTGGCACTTGTGCAGGAAAGTAGAAGACAATCTGGTGAAGAAGATTTGGGAAAAACAGAAAGAAGGCATGAGGGAATGAGTGCATCCTTCAAAGAGATGGATGGACTGTGTGAGACAAGACTTGTGACAGTCAGGCATGACTGTCAAAGAAGGTGGCATATAATCAAGGGAGAGAGAGAGATGGTAAGAGTTGACACAACACCCTGACACCATGTAGAAATGGAAAAGGGGGTATGATGATGATGATGATGATGATGTCAGAGCACAGGCTGTGCCACAGGAGTAGAGGGCTACTGGTGGTAGGCTGTCTACCAAAGCACTCTTCATGGAAATGGAGGAGATCTTGTCAACTGTTAGGGATCAAAGCAGCTCAGAAGTACTGGATGTTGGAGTAAAGGTGGACTAGCCCCAGTGGATTCCTGCTATAGATGGCCCAAGTATGCCAGTCGCATATTTATGTCTACCTTTGCAATTGATACTTACTTACATGCTTATACTACTGCTATCAACTATTGTGTCAAGGTACATCTGGCACTGAGGTATAATGACCACCTGCACATGATGAGGATGTATTTACATATATTAGTTATGTTTAGTAGTCACTGAGATTATAGCATTTACTTGTATAGTTGAAGTATTTTGGCACACCTATTATGGTTACTTTATTGTTATCTCCTACATTGTATTCATAGGTGAAGGATTATCTCTTGCCAACACTTTGGACTTCCCTCTGTCTGATGTTGGAGGAACATTATCCTCTGGCAATAATGACAGTGATGAATAAGCATAGTCTGGGGCTGCAGGCTCTCATATCCACTGCCCACAGTATGGACACAGTATACCTATGCATACCTGCCCCCAAAAAAATCTGAGATTGGACAGGTTGATGGTGACACAGTTGATCAGGGTAGGGCAGAAGCCCCAGGTGCACACATGGATTAATTTCCCCCTAGCCATCATGAATGCAGGGTACCTCACAGGGGTGTCATTAGAGGTACTCAGAGAAGGTATACTTATTGCCCTCCCCCTCTGGTTGGTGTTCAGCAACTGCCACCCTATACATGTGCAAGCTTTTGTGGAGGCACAAGCAAGTTGCACCAGGGCCTCAGAAGAGGTCTTAAGACTGCTGCATTCATTGCATTCTGACGTATAAGACTGCATGATCTACAGTATGTAAGTGACTGCTTGGACAGTATGAATGACACACTGGGCCATAGATTGTCTGTTCTGGGTCATCTTTTGGGGAAAGGCAACCATCAGATGTCAGCCAATATTGCTATGGATGTGCAAGACCCTCTCCTGCAGTGTTAGCACTTCCACTGCTTAGTAGTGGTAGATGTGTCTATACCCAGAAGTAGTCATCCATATGGTCATGGATATGGATGTTATTGTAATGACATCTCATCCAGCAGACATAGCTCAAGTTTAGATAACACTCCCACCTCTAGCCAAAGTCATGGTAGTTGCAATTCAACTCCTGGAGAGATAGTTCACATGGGTGAGGGTGTCCATGATGAAACGGATTCGCTATCATGTATAGCTCCCACCTGTCCAGGATGCCAGTGCATTCCTGCAGACCCCCACACACTACACCTCACATTGATCATTACATCTCACACACACGTGCTCACACACACTCTTCACAATAGATTTCCTCTCATTTGGCTATACTAGCCCTGAGAGTGCATACTTCCTATTGCTTAAACTGCTTATGTTCTGCAGTAGTAGAATTTGTGTAGGATAGCTTGCTTACCCACTTATATAGATGATGCTGAGAGTGCCCTGCCTGCTGGAGATACCCAGTCTCACTTGGGATGGTTATGTCTGATGCACATATTGAGCAAGTAATGCATGGTTAGGCCAAAATTCTTATTTATACTGTACAACTACAAATTTGTTATTGTGTCCTAAATTATGTTTATTTTCTATAGTCATACTTCTATAGGACATCTTGCTCACCTTCATGAGCAGATGATGCTGAGATTGCTGTGCCCTATGGAGGGGTGTTTGACATGGCCTGATTATGTCTGATGCACAAAGTGGCCAGGGAATTCATCGGTAAGCACAGTCTGTTTTGTTTGAGTGCATCATTGTTAGTGTCTGTATTTGCTGTATATATCAGTTAGTGTTATGATATTCCTGTGCAGGTATCATCATTTTTCCTTTCTGCTTACTCTCTTTATGTATTGTACTAGATAGGTTGATCACATACCTTTGCTACTGCTCCTGAGTGTGTCCTAACCTCGGATTGCATATATCTGATGCTTACAGCAGCTAGCTAGTATATGGATTAGCAAGTCTGGTTTGTCTGTATGCATCAGTGTTACTGTTTGTATCTGCTGATCTCTTATGTTAATCAAGTGTTGAGTGTATGTGCAATTTGCTGCCTGCTAGCCAGTGCCAATGTTTAACCTGTCTTTAAGGGAAAGGGAAGTAGGCCAAACCCTGAGTCATTCAGACTTACAAGTTTAATTGCATGTTGTGGAAAATAAGGAGAAGGTCATATTGGATGAATTATTGCCAGAACTGGAAAGGCTGGGACCTGAAACCATATATCAGCATGCATATATCGAAAAGAGATCCATTACCACCTGTAACATGATGTTCTATAATAATATAATAGCAGCTATGAATGAGAAAATGTGCTGTGATGTCATTTATAGGTTTAACTTCAGCATTTGATATGTCATACACAAAAGACTGATCAATAAATTAGAACAACTGGGTATGGATGTATTCTTGATTAGATGGAAAGCTGCATGGCTTACAGGTAGGACATAGCAAGTATCAAACAGCAATTGGACATGTGAAATTCAAGGTTATAGTCAGGGTGTTCCATGGGCTTTTTTCCTTGGCCCATACTTGCTTAGATTGTATCTTTCAGATCTATCTTTTTCATCTGAGGTGTCCTACAGTCTGTATGCAGATGACTTGAAAATGGGTAAACTGATTACATGGATTTTACACAAAGGGCATGTCTGCAAATGAATTTGACTAAATTGACTATTCGGGCATAGAGAATGACTAATATGCTAATAAATACATCAAAAACTAAGCATATGAGATTTGGGAGACATAAATTGAAAGGTGAATAATTAATAGAGCATACAGTGATTGAAACTGTAGATTCAGTTAAGGACCTGAGTATATGGGTAAATCCAGCTTTGAGTTTTTCTAATCATATCAACCAGTTGGTTAATGATAGTTATAGAACTATAGGTTGTATAAAAAGATTTATAAAGTCTAGCAAATCAAAAATGATGAAGTCATTGCAAGTTAGACTAGACCCAAACATAAGTATAGAATAATAGTATGGAAACCTTATTAAGCAAAAAAAAAGCATGAGTAAACTGAACACAGTACAGAGCAACTATACAAAGGGCATTCATGGATGTGAAAATTTAAGTTATTATGAAAGACTAAAATATCTGAACTTGTACAGTGCTGCATATCTATATATATATATATATATATATATATATATATATATATATATATATATATATATATATATATTTAAGAGGAGACCTTATTCAGGTATATACAGCATTAAGAGACAGCTATCTCTGGGACTGTTTGGGGTTATCAAAAAGTAGCAGTGAATCATCTGACAACCTATGGAGAAGATTCTATAGGAATGAGAAGTGTATTCATTGGTTCTGTGACAGATCATCTGATGCATGGAACAGACTACCAAATTGTGTTAAAGCAATCACTTGTGATATTTTTAAGAACAGGCTGGACATTTACTATTGGATGCATTGTTCTGGCATACCATCAGGCTAGAAGGGCATTAATGCCTGTGCTTGAAATATTTGTATGTATGTATGTACTGCATCTCAGTTTTTTAGTTGGGGTATATGATATAGGGTGTTTGTAGAGGGAAAAAATATTCAATATTTTATGATTCAATATTATATGAGTTTTCATTGTTTTGTGCTTTCAGTGTTTTTGTAGATATTTTGAGGTTCGATATATTGAGTTTTAAATATTTCATCGCAAACAGTGCACAATGCCTACCTTGGCCTGGCCAAGGCATTGTAGACAAATTCACAAAATTAAGATACAAAGCGATATATTACAATAAACACAAAAAAGAAAAGAGTTATCCAAATAAACAAAGCAAAGCTGTAGTCTGGGCTAAAAAGGCTAAGGTGGTGGAGCCAATTTATTTATGTTTAAATATAGTGATATTGCCAAATGTATAGTGTCAACAATTAAATCTCATTGGCATGTTTTACTCTGTGACCAAAGCTTAGCTAACATCCTTCTGGCTTACCCATCTATTACTTATTCTGTCAGGGCTAGTGTGAAATAGAAATTCCTCCTCAGTACATATGAAGTACAAAAACAAAAGTACACACTGCTGCCCAATGGTCCAAACCCAGAAAACAAAGTATAATGAAGTTGAAAAAACAAGGTAGGACCACCAACGCTATAAAATCCAGTGTATTGAGGAATAAAACAACAGGATAAGTGCTTTCACGTGGATTAACCATGCTTCATCAGATCTCAAAAATACAAGACAAAGCACTCAATTTAAATAACAGCATATCCTGCTCATTAAAACAAAGCAAAACAGGTGTGAATCAAAATCAATTAAAACACTAAAGTGCAAGACATCAGCATGTGGTTATAAAACTACCTACATAAATACTTATATAAGGGGCCGTGCCTCTAGTGCAGGTTTTATGTCCACATAATTATTTAATCCAGGAAAAATGTGGGCACGTAACCTAAATATCCATTTTAATTCAATAGACTCCAGATGATTATTTATATTACCTCCTCTTGCATTCTTAGCTACAAGTTGTAGCACCTTAAAACTAAAACTATGGGCCGGATTCACGATGGCTTGCACGGAGTCTAAGAGTAGAGTAAGACTCCATGCAGCCATCATGTCTGACGAGCGATCCAGGAACAGCCTGTAGGGGCGTGTAAGAGAGCTCTTAAAACGGCTCCTACACGGACAGGGCTGGGACATGCAAATCACCTCAACTGCAGACGAAAGGCATGCAAATGAGGTAGATTTGCAATTCAGGAAACCCAAACCTGTCCGAGTAAGAGCAGTGTTATTTGCAGAAATGTACTCAGTTGACAACTGAGTACCGTTCTGCAAATAGCAAAACGGAGCCGTGACAGCTCCAAATAAAGGTTGCATCAAGTGCAGGAAGCATGCCAATGGCCAAATATACAGCCATTGGAAATGTTCCCTGATGCAAAATTAAAATAAAAATATATTTTTTTTCACCGTTTTCCGATGTTTAAGCGTAGCGCAGCACCGCGCAAATGGGCTGCGCTCTAAAAACCAGAATACTACAAATTAAAACCCACAAATGTGGATTTTATTGAAAGTGGTAATGCACAATGCAAGGGAATGGCAGGCTGAAGACAACATGGCCACCGAGTAGAGGTTGCTAAGGGGGGAAGCTCAGTCTAAGACATGTAACCAAGCATTAGTAGGCAATCCTATGTAAATGAGTGTTAGGATAGTGAATCGCTAGTTTACATAGCAAATGAGCACAGTCAGTGGAGTGTAGGAGTAGGATATGGGGAGTAACAGAGTAGAAGATAGGTGACATCACGAGGGGGGTATGTATGAAAGAAGTGAAGCTCATTGGAGCAGAGTGGCATGTGTCCGCTGTCATTTAGACATCATGGAAATAGGTGTGTTAACAGGTAGGCTAGGGAAATCCAAGAAATGGAAGGTGTATACCATGGATAACACCAAATTTTCTTGCTGAGCGGGCATGCGCGCGTGTGCGCGTCTGTAAACCCAAGTAAGACAGAGTGCGAGCGTGTAAGCGTGAGTGCGCGCGTTTAAGCCGGAGTAAGCATTTATAAGGCTGTTTAAAGAGTTGTAAGCATATTTGCGCTGGTGTGCACGTGTTTTAACCCGAATAAGCAAGTTTTAGTCCATGTAAGCATGTGTGCGCACATCTTAGTTGCTGTGCTCATGTTTGCGCTTGTGTGCGCGGTGCTCTCCCCTGAGGAAACAGAAAGGAAAAAGGAAGCACAACAAATAGTAGAAAGCTACCAGGGAGTACTAGCAGAGCTAGCAGGTGAAAACAATCAGAATCAGGCAATTACACAGGCAGTACACTAGCCCAGCCCAGCCTAGCACTTAAAACTCTACAAACAACAGCCCATTATCTTTCTCACAAGAGACACTGCAGTAAGCTAATAGAAGTGAAAACTGAAAAAGCTTTACTGAGACAAAGAAATGTTAGGGGCTGCCATTGCTGTTATAAGGCGACATATGCAACATGCTGAGGGTGGTGACAATGGAAATGCTGCTGGACAACCCACAGTGAGGAGACGGAGAAGAGTGTACAGGCCCAGGGTAACCTACCAGAGGCTACATGAGCTGGAGATAGTGGAGCGCTATAGAGTGGACAGAGACCTCCTGCAGCAAATTGTTGAGCTGTGCAGGCCACGCCTCACACAGAGAACCAACAGAGGGGAACCCATCCCAGTGGAAACCAAGGTATGTGTTGGCCTAAGAATATTAGCAACAGGTACCTTCCAGAGACCAACTGGTGATATGATGGGGATATCACAGGCATCAGCATCCAGGGTACTACACCAGTTCCTGGATGCCATGTCAGCACATGTCAGTAATCATGTATATTTCCCCAATTCCCATGAGGTATTGGCCAGTGATATGCTTTTCTTCCAGCAAATAGCGGAATACCCTGAGGTAGTGGGTGCAATAGACTGCACGCACAAACGCATCAAAGCACCAGCTGGCGAGCAGGGTAGGGTCTACTTCAACCACAAGGGCTTCCCCTCCATCAACTGCCAGGTTGTGTGTGATGCCCAGGACATAATACTGAATGTGTGTGCAGGCTGCCCTGGAAGCTACCATGTTTCCCATATCTGGCATCTGATGCAGCTGTACCAGACATTTGCCAATGGGGACATTCCACATGGTCACTTAGTGGGGGATGCTGGCTATGCACTGGAGCTGTGGCTGATGACACCCATCAGAAATGCACACACACACCTGAACATGAATGCCATAATGAGGCACACGCACAAACACATAATGTAATAGAGCGTGTGTTTGGGCTGCTCAAGACATGGTTCCGGTGCCTGGACACATCTGTTGGAGCCTTGCAGTACTCACCAACTACATGTACCCAAATTGTCATGGTATGTGCTATACTACATAATATGATCCTGCAAAAACAGCTGCAGCAGGACCAGCATAGGCCTGGGCCAAACAGCCCCCCACCATTGCCAAGGCCATCACATGACTCGGAGGAGGAACAACCTGAGCCTGCCCCAGGAGGCAGAAGGAGGCTTGCCCAGTATGCTTTGGCCTTGGCAAAGAGGCAATGCATAGCACATACACTGGATCAGTAGGAACTCTGGAAATGATACCCCTCTCCGACTCGCACGTAAAGTAAAAGGGATGCCTAAGTTGACACTACCTGCTTCCAAACATCTGCAGGGAGTGTAGTATGTGAATCCGACATAGGCAGCCCTACAGCACCACCTAAGGCATGAAAGCCATGTGTTAAGCAATATAAAGCAGTGCTAAACAGCAATTACCACCATGTAGTATATGCAAACAAAATCGCACGCACCAACTAGCACAGCTGTGGTCAATGTTCAGTAATATTGGGCAACATCCAGCAATGTTGGTGAATATTGAGCAATGTCGGACAAGCCTGGTCTAAGTAGGGCATAGCTGAACAAAAGCCAACATGCTCATATTTGCTTAACAGGCCCTTAAGCTGTGTGGTCTGCTCAGTATGAAAATATAAAGCAGTGATGGGCCTCGAACCCAGGATACTGTGCACTATAGCCAAAGTACTGAACCACTAAACCATGACAATATTGCAGTGGCCCACCTGTATGACAGAATGTTGATAAGTCTATGCAAAGTATTCCATGGAAACCCTGCAGGCACAGCATAATCCTTGTTGAGTTATGACACAAAGGTGAGTCCTGCAGTGAGAACAGAACCTGACATCCAACACACACAGTATAAATGTTAATATTGGTCATGTTCGCACACATCAGCAAATATAGTGGACCTCAGATAGCAACATACTGAAGGGTCACACTGGGCATGCTCACACACTTGAATAAATGAAACAAATGTCAGGCAACAAAACATGTAATGTCAGAACTGGGCATGCTCACACACTTAGGCCATGCCTGAGTACAGCAGTGGGCTACGCATATCTGCCAGTTGCATGTGTTAACCCAGGAACCTGTCACTATACAGCAATCTGCCCTGTGCACACAGTTATATGACAACAGACACATCTATAATATAGTGGAACCCTGTCATAATCAAAGTTGTTCTGCAGATACGGACGTTTTTCATGGAAACTGGTTAAGCAAAGATGATAAAGACCTGCAAACAGTATCAGCAATAAACATTGTGCATCTTGAACATTAGCATAGGTTCAGAGGTCAATACTAGGCTATCTGCCCTAGGGTATGTACAAGCCTAGCCAGAGTGTGTTTGGCATTCGCAACCCTGTCAGATTACTACACTGTGTGTGTGAATAGTAGGTCACACAAGATAGCCCATGTACGTTTATGCTAGTGTGCCTCTGTCTAGCAGGGACACAGAAGATATCCCAGGGGTAAATTTACAATCACCCATACAGTCATCAAGATGTCTCCAGTAGGTGGTCAGTGGGTGGCTCTGCCTATGTGAAACTGGCATTACATTCTGTAGTGAGTGGAGCCTCTGGGATAAGAATCTGTCCCTCCACAATGTCCTATTAACATCTGTGCTGAGGTATACGTCCCTGCAGTGTGTAGCTCCAAGGGAGTTGGATATCCTGAGGTGGAGCATATCCAGTAATTCTGGTTTGGGTATAGCTGTAAACAACAGGCACACATCATATCTGAGTAGGTGGTAAGCGACTGAGTAGAGCTGGAGTTACTGCATCTGAACTATGCAGGGCATCTGTGTGAGTCCCTAGATCTGCTTGGTGAGGACCGTCCGTGGCCAGTACAGTTGCTGCAGGTGTCAGGTAAGGTACACCCCAAATGTGGCATTGTAACCAAGCATGGATGTGATGAGTAGAGGGGCACAATGACCTCACTCGATCTAGATGTGAAACCATATGGGATAAGGTGGCACACATAGAAGATGTGTCCAACCACTTTGGCAATGTGTATGTTAAAGGTGACAGTACAAACAAGTGATGTCCCAAAACCCCTAACAACTCCTACCATATGTAATGGAGTACTACCTATGTGGTAATGTGTGGGCATGTTGTTACTCCCAAAGGGGATGACTATGCAACTAATGGCATTTAGCTGTAGGCCATGGCTCAGTCCCCAGTCATCCATCTCTGTGAGACCCTGATTGAGTATGCATGTGGCAGCTGGAGAGTTGATCATGGCACACAGTTTGCAGTCAAGTGCAAACATGTTCAGCCATATTCCCCCTGTGATAGCCTGTACGTAAGACAAATATATACTGAACAAGAGAGATCCCAGGACCAAGCTGTGTGGGATGCCATGTGTAGCTGATGTATAGTCAGACATGGCACCTGCAATCCTGACCATGTGGGTGCTATCCCTGATCTAGGTATCAATCAACTGTGTGAGATATGTGTCCAAATTGACGCTGGTGAGCCTATGCATAATGGCCCAGTGGGTTATTGTGTTGAATGGTTTTGCAAGGTTCAGGTAGGCTGTGTGGATAGCTGTCCCTATGTCGATGGACCTGTTAGCCATTTAAAGAATACCTACAGGTTCAAGAGGCAAGATCTGCCCACAACAATGCTGAAATGAGTAGGACACAGTGTCTGTAGGTTCCCGATGTCTATGTGTAGGAGTCCTATGACAATATGCTCCATAGCTTTGCAGAACAGGCTACATAGGCTTATAGGGCAATATTGTCTGTGGTCTGTTGTGGCACCAACTCTGTGGAGTGGGACCACTGTCCCAGTACGCCATTCCTTGGGTACATATCCTGTGGTAACTCCGATATTGAACTGTGATGTAATGTGAGGGTTGCGTTTGTCATGATGCTCGTGTATGATGCAGGCTGGAACACAATCTGGTCACATTGATACTGTGATGTACACTGTGGGGAGGGCAGCACTCACTTGTTACTGTGTGATGTCAGGGAGGTTATACTCTGTTGGGATGGATAGTTGCTCCTTAGAGGGATGGGTGGGAGACATCTGCACTGAACCTGTTTGCCAGGATGTAGGCAATGCCAGTGGGTTCAGGGTAGGTTTAGTCAGTATGCAGTAACTCACAGAATATCAGTGAGTGTCCACCCAGGTTTTTGACATAGCTGAAGAAGGCTGTGTGATAGTCCTATGTGTCAGGTGCAATTTTCTGGTAGAAGCGACCCTTAGAAAAGTCCATAAGTGATTGTAGCTGTCTGCTAGTACAGATCACAGGTGCCTTCCCAGTCTGGGAATGTGCTCTATCATGTAGAAGCATCCTCCTGAAGTTATACAGCTTATTAATGGCTGGGGTCTACCAGACAGGTCCCCTGCCATTGTAGTAGTGGGTCTTGTTGTTATTTGGGATAGCACAATCCATGCAGTCCACTAGGTGTCCATAGAATGTGTATGTAAAGGATGCAGCATTGTGAGCCATATATGCCACTGTCTCAGGATCTGTGAAGGATACCACCTTGCTTTGGTGAAGTGAGATGTTGGCTCATGAGAAGTTCACCAAGATTACCCAGGATGGGTGTGTGGAGGGTATATGTATGTCCTGTGAGATACATGTATGTTCTGACCTTACCAATGAGGGGTATATCGCTGGTGTGGAACATAGAGTCTCCAAGTTGGTGATGAGCAGGTCCAATATGTATTCCCCCTTGTGGCTGTGCTGACTGGTTGTGCCAAAGCATATGAGTCCACAAATTGTAGTGACTGTTGGGTGAGGTTGTCGGGGCTTGAGTAGTATCCCTAGTCAATATGTGTGTATATGAAGTCACAAAATATAATGATGTCTGAGGAGACCTTCATATTCTCCATAGTTCCCACAAAAGCTGAGTGTGGTTCCTGAGTTTGGGAGTGTGTTCTGTAGCAGGCAAAAAACTGAAAGGCAGTATTGCACAATGGTAGTTGCATATGTATGGTCTGTGATGCTTTGTGCAGTGCTACTAACCTGGAGGTGTGTGTATCTGTGATGTATATGGATACTCCCCCTAGTTGTGTTGTCTGTTCCAAGTCTTGTTGTCAGACAGCATGGTATGAAACATAACCTGGTAGTGCTGGTGTGCATAAGCAAGCCTGAACCAGGTGTCTGTCAGTGCACAGATATTGCTCTTCTCCATACTGAGGAGAGTCCTGAGTGGCCAAAATATGAGGTTAACACAACTGTTGTTGAGTAGCATTATCCTTAGTTTCATTTAACCTGTAATGTCTATGGAGGTGGATTTGTCTTCTGAGCCCTGCTTAAAAAAGGCACTCTGGTGGTAGCAAGAGCCTTAGCCAGCATACCAAAGTCCAAGCGTGACAGGTGCAATCTGTCCATTGTGAAGTTACATGGCATGTTGAGCATGTCACCATACGCTGACAGACACTGTATCCCCTATGAATGAAACAAATTTGTTAGCCAACTGTTAAATGTGATATGTGTGTCCGTATACTGTGACATCATAATTGGTGGGTGTAAGATGCTACACAAGGTCAGGGTCATACTGGCCTGGGCTACATGATCAGAGTGTACCTCCATGTATCATGTCATGTGGTCCAGGGAGTAACGTATGAGGTTACACACACCAGCATGGACAATGATGGTGCCAGTCTTGTACTTGCTTTGGAGTGACCTGACTGCCTGTGTTATGCGGCAGATCCTGGCACCCAACAGACAGCCCAAAGTGACTATTCTCTTGTCAGGGCTGGTGAGTGGTACATCAGTGTGTCTGAACATAAGTGTCGCCTATTACTAGTGTATTAGGTGTGTTTTTTAGCCCGAAGGGCAATGACTGTGAGGCATACTGACATTGTGAACTTAGTGATATGTGGGTATTGTAGTGGGGTAGCATGCATGTGTGTGTCTGCTTTGAAGGTCTCTGCTGCTTAGGTAGAGTACACTTACAGCATCCGAGTATGTCAATGTGTGCTAATGTGGTTTGAGTGCTGTTGCTAGAGGATATGTGAGACTGATATGTGGTGTGTGTGGTTACCTTCACCACCTGATAGACTGTGCCAGTCATGGGTCGAGAGAGTTCAGCTCTCTGTATGTCTATATAGGTGCATCTCACACATATATCTGAGTTTGTCGGGAGGAGGAGAGGGTTGTCTGTGTACATGAGGCAGATGTGACATTGTGTCAATATCACAATATCCACCAGCTGGACTGAAGAGTACACACAAAATCGACCCCTGGACATGCCAGGATATTATCATGACATACTCTGTAGCCTGATCACAAAGGATCAGTAGGGTGTTAAGCATGTAAAAGAGTATAACAGGGATTAGTGCTCATGTTCCTTAGTGTTTTGTAAAGAGGAGCTGAGAAGGAGTCCAAACTGAATCATGACACCTCCTTCAGCTATGTCATAAATATCAATGTACACACATATATGTCCTGAGTCAGGGCCAACCGTACCAGAGTGTCAATGCTGACATCATGACAGACAGGCCCATATGTACATACCCATCCCCCACTGACAATAGTCCACATCATCATACCAGGAGATATCACATGTAGAATGGATGAGCAACTACCCCCACTGCCAAAAGCATGGCAGCAGGTGGAATACATTGATTTCCAATATGTGTCATGCACAAACTACAGAACAAACAGATCATCCACCTGAACAGTCAGCTGAGCCGCACTCCCTATACAGGACGTGGAACCATTGAATGTGTCACAGCTACATATGGCACTCCCCACAAGTGTTGGTGCACAACACAACATGGGAAGTCAAGTCCAGTACACTTATGAGGTCTGATCTGCAAGGTCATGGAGTCCATCATGGTTGCAGTCATAAACAGAGCTATTGGAAGCTGACACACACACAACCCTACCAACTGTGGTATGTTCATGTGCGGATCATGGTTCCCAAACATGCTAGACTGTTTGCAAGGCAGCCACCCAGGACATACATCAATGAACACATCTACACATGTGTCACATAGACTTTGAATAGCCCTTTATCAACATCCCAGACACATGTAGTATCCACAAAACCAAGAAGCTGTGCATAAATATGTGTTGACATATGACAGAATGTCAATGTGTACACAGATAGATCACACAAGGTAAGGATACTGAGGTCATGTTCAAGCTGTTGACACCTGCTGATCCACATGGACCATTCCTGGAATGGCATAAAGCAAAGCATATACACATCACCATGTCCAGTCTGATGATGTCACCATCCTATAAATACAGCAGGAGAAGGGAAACCAACCAATAACACAAACAGTGCACCATGTAAATGCGTCTCTTTCCAGTATCATAGCATAGTTAGGTAGGGGTTTGAATCCTGCAAAGTGTGTGTGTGCTGGGGTGTGTATGTGTGCAGTTTCCTTTAAGAGGTGTTCCTTTTTGGAGACTGGGAAAACTCAGTAAAGGAGGTACATTCCTCTGTGGAAAGTCTGATGATGTCACCATCCTACAAATACTGCAGGAGAAAGGAAACCACCCATTAAAGCAAATAACACGCCGTGTTCGTGTGTGTCTCTCTCTCTCTGGTATCATAACATAGTAAGGTAGGGGTTTGAATCCTGCAAACAGTGAGTGTGTGTGTATGTGTGCAATTGTCTTTGAAAGGAGTGACCTTTTTGGAGACTGTGAAAACACACTAAAAGAGGTACATTCCTCTTTGGAAAGTCTGATGATGTCACCATCCTACAAATACTGCAGGAGAAGGGATACCAACCAGTAAAGCAAATAGCATGCCATGTTAGTGCGTCTCTCTCTACTATCATAACATAGTTAGGTAGGGGTTTAAATCCTGCAAACAGTGTGTATGTGTGCAATTGTCTTTGAAAGGAGTGCCTTTTTGGAGACTGTGAAAACACACTAAAAGAAGTACATTCCTCTTTGGAAAGTCCGATGATGTCACCATCCTACAAATACAGCAGGAGAAGGGAAACCAGCAAGTAAAGCAAATAGCATGCCGAATTACTGTGTCATTCCCTAGCATCATAACATAGCTAGGTAGGGATTTGAATCCTGCAAATGCTGACTGTGTGTGTGTGTCACTGTTGGTCAACATGCTATGGATTTTGCTTTTACTATGGTATGACATAGTATGATGACAACAGTAAGTGCATTGCAGAAATCAGGTATCTGCGTGGCAAATATATATATATATATGTGTACATGTCCCCTCAATCACTACATAGGTGTGAAGCCTGCATACTACATGAATACATTTGTTTCCATTGACAGGTTGTGCCGCTGCTACTCAGATTGTAGGTCACATATGTATGTATGTGACATGGCCGTCCACTGTCGTGTTCTATGGCCAAGGTCATCTGTAGCACACACACCCATGACAGTTACTTAACAGTAGTGTGAGTGAGGATATATGCCTGGGGTATATGTCAGACATGGTCATACACAACAAAGTCTGCCAAGAATGGACAGTCTTTATAGGTGTATGACTGCCTTGTGGATATGCATTCAGGCCTCTAATGTCTGTGATACATCTTCAGACTCCACAATACCTATGGATATGTGGATACCAAGGGACACATGACATAACATGGGTCTGTATGTACACAATGGTACCCGACATACATGCTGAGGGCTACCACCGGTGTGGTACTGATGGGATAGTATGTATAGTACATGGGGATGACTATGCCATAGTCGGCTTACTGCTATACAGCATGTATCACACAACAGGTATCTGTCTGTATGATACCCTTGTGTAGGATATGCATCCCATCCAGGGAATGCATTGTAGGCCATTCCATGCATTCCCAGATTTGGATGAACACATCCCTAGTGTGTCTGCATGTACCTAAAGGGGGCTATATGACACACAGGTGTGGTCACAGTAATGGGTGGTGGTCATCACCACTGGTTAGTGTTATAGTGTAGCACCAGAAGGATCCAATTGATACTGGGTTCCCTACTACTGTGTGTCATTTGTCAGGACATCATCTAATGATTGCTTATAGTCATGCTGTTGAGGATGTGTATACTACCAGACTGCAAATCATTGACTGATATTAACGGTATCAGCCGCAGCATAGTGTCAACCCATGTCATACACAAGTCTACCCATGTTAGTACATAACTGTAGTAGAATGCATACTGGCCATTGAAAGATGCAATGGGATGTTAATAATGTGTACAACAGGGTATGCCACATGTCCCATGTGTCCACTATGCACGTACATCCAGACAGTGCGTACCCACCATGTTCACAGATGTATACTTGCTAATCTGTACTGCACACATCACACACGTACTGTCCACTTGCTAACACATGCTGGCAACACATCACACATCAGCCAAGTGGCACATGGGTGGATAATACATACTCAGACCTAACAGTGGTGTAAACAATGCTACATTGACAATCAGAGCTTTGATGCATAATGTCTGCTCAGATATACCTACAAGGATGTAGTTAGACTTCCTTGCTGACAACTCACTATTATTGCTACACTGCTATAGTGTCACCCTGTGCATCAGCACCATGTTAGCCTGTCCCTCTGTCAATAATGCAGATGACAGGAGATGGCACAGGTATCATCATATGCACAGGGAGTTTTGTTGTTTGCCAGAGCCTGACATTGACCCATCCAATCGACATGTCTGTGTGTGTGTGTGTGTGTGTGTGTGTGTGTGTGTGTGTGTGTGTGTGTGTGTGTGTGTGTGTCTGTGTGTGTGTGGGTGGGACAACAGTATGGCATGGGCCAATGTTGATGTAATGTTTGTGTGTATGTGTGAGCCCTAGTTGTTTGCTTAATGTGTGTGTGTCTGCATGCACACAGCTCCACCATGTGGCTGCCATATACGGTGGTTTGTGGGACAGCCACCGACTGTACCTGCTTGGCTGTACAGATCACTGTCTCCGGCCATGGACACAGTACCTGTGTCTGGCAGAGGTGCTACGGACGGTATCGGGTACCAACCCTGACTGGGTACTGTCATAAGAGGCAGAGGTATGATGACTGGACCCATGTCCCTGCTGGGACTGGCCCGAGCCACGTGCACGTGGTCTACTGGGACGGACAATGGACAGGCCAGCCCCAGCATTGCTGGGGCTGGTACTGCCACTACAGGAGCGGCTGTGAGCTGTGGGCTGTCCGCGACCACTGCCAGCTGTTGCTGTTGCTGTTGCTGGCATGCGTCCGCATCAATGTTACAACTGTCCTGCATGGTCCTGGCTTGAGGAAGACATGTTGTGGAGGGCATCTATTGTCTCCCCCCAATGTCTATCAAAGACCTTGGTGTATGTGTGGATGGCACCGGCAAGGTCACGGATGCTGTCATTGATAGCGGTGTTATGTGCCCTCTGCGCCCTAAGTCCCTGCCTGGTGTACCGTTCCATACCTGCCTGAGCCTGCATTACAGCCCAGAACATAGTGGTGGTTGTAAGACCTGTGAGGGCATGCCTGCCAGGGGCAATATGTCCAGTGGTGCTCCCCCGAGAACCCCTGGACCTCCACCTATGTGGTACCATTCTGGGTCTATGGCTATGGCTGCTGTGAGGGGATGCACATGCCATGGGTACCACACTCTCCTGGTCAATGCCAGCTGTATGCTGTCCCTCCGCTATGGCAATTGGTGGTGAGGGATGTAATGGCAGTATGAGCTTGCGCATAGATGGGGTTGAACGCTGTGTACTGTCGATTGGTGGACCAACGACAGACCCTGTCAAATCTCCCTGTGCCAAAATACATGTGTCATCATCACCACTATCCGTGGCAGTGGCTTCAGGTCGCCTGCTGCTTTCGCCAAGCCCTACCTCAGCACCTGTGAGAGGAAGACAGGAAACACACGTTACAGTCTGCACATGCACACATGCACACATGCACACATGCACACATGAACACATGCACACATGCACACATGCACACATGAACACATGAACACATGAACACATGCACACATGAACACATGAACACATGCACACATGAACACATGCGCACATGCACACATGCACACATGCACATAGGCACACATGCACACAGGCACACAGGAACACATGCAATAGGAACACAGGAACACATGCACACTCCTCACTACAGCAGATACGCACACACAACAGAAATCCAAATCATACTCAATACTGATTTAAGGTGGGTGACAGTATCACAAGGCAAACAGTCACGCACATGTGTCAGCATGCAGAATAAGTGTTGATCAAGTCCATGCAGTGTGAGTGTAGACAGCCATAGTTATGGCAGTGTACATGGCTGTGGTGCATGTGTCTACATGTTCAGTGATTGCCTACACCCTGGAACATAATGTGTACAAGGACATGACATTTCTGTGCAAGTATTATAAGCTCTGCAATGTCCTGTGCACCATCACACACAGGTATACATACCATGGCTGCGTGTGTTATCTGTGTGTCACATGGATTTCCATGTCTGATTGCAGTGTCTGTGTCTGTAGCAGATAATTGTGGACACAGGTGTAGCACATGCATGCTATGTACACACACGGGATGAGTGGTGCATGTATACATGATGGGATACCAATCCTGGACATGGCCATTGTAATAGTATGGGGTGTAGTACCATTAGCCATCATCATCATGCATCATGTGGTCACTCAAGGCCACTAAAGTGTGCTAGACCACCGCCTAGCATGCTGTACATGAACCGCAGTGCCGTGGCTAAGTTCACAATTACACAGCCATGTTGCACAAGGGTGTGTGAGGTGTCCAATAGGAAACATTGCCTAACATGACTGTGTTATGTGTTGAGGAGTGTTGCACAGCCCCATGCTAGGCCTCTACCCCTCAGGTATGGTATGTGTGGTGTGTCGATGACATGTGGGATACTGAAGTGTGACCTGGCAGGGGGTGTCCGGTTAAACTATGTGTAGCATGTTGAGGTGTACTGCGTATGACAAACATGTTATGTTGTGTACATGTGTGTCAACTATGCCTATCCAATGTGCAGTACAGTGTTGCCACATTTGTGTCTGATGGTCTGTGCATTGCATGTGATTGAGGCAGCTACTGACATTACTGAGATGTTTCACGTCTCACAGCAAACATGCACAGCATGCATTATGCATAGGTGTGTTATGTGTACATGGCCTACACCTCACCTATGACATGCACAGTTCAATACCAAGTTTAAAGTGTTAACACACTCACCAGCATGTAACGTCTACCCTGCTGTCACACCAGAGGGACCTGCAAGAATATGACATAGTTTGTCAGTGGCCACAACTGTGGCATTGCTACTGTGAGTGTGCTAAACCACAGTAGAACAACAGGCATAGGTATACAGATACTATTCAAATTATCAGTATTGCACAGAATAGGCAGCACAACTGCTAAACGCAGTACACATCTCACACATGCATAATCTAACAATACAGGTAACAGTAGTCTACAGCTAGGGCATATTACCTGCATGCTCCATGTCACTATGCTGGGTGGCTCCGGCCTCCATGACGACACATGTGTGATGTTGTTGTTGCTGAAGGCCAGGAGCCACCACACTTAGCAGCAGTTCCACCACTCTGGTGATGGGGGGATGTATGGTCACCCCACCACCTGTGGCAAGCTATTGTCTGTGGATATCAGATGTATGCTGCCGGACATGTCTAATTAAATCACTGCAGTGATGGTGTACCTGCTCATATGTCCAGTTATGCACGCCTATGTCATTTACCCGACACACAAGTTCTTGCCACAGTGCAGTATGCTCCTGCTAGTGCTGGCTGGCCCTTGAAAACAGCAGGGTATAGTGCTGAACCATGCTGTGGTGGATTTCCTGTTCCTCTGCAGCTGTGTAGCAGGGGTTCCTGTGATGAGCCATAGGCCTGGAAGACAAGTAAATGATATGTGTGAGCAAGTCATGTGGCACACTTAACATTATACAGTACAGATATCAGTTAACTGCCATATATAGCATCTGTTTGTCTGTCAGAGGATACACACATTCAATACCACATATCAGTGCTCAGCCCACAACTGGCTGACAGTGCCTGCCACACTCCATATGACACACCAGTATACACCAGTACTCAGCTCACTGTTTGGGATCCAATGCACAGCCTTGCCATGGGGATACATATCAAGCTAATGCATGCAGGAATATGTCATCCATTGCAATGAACGTGAAGTACAGTTACAGTATAACCAGTAACCCACCCTAGTCATTGATGCCATACCCCTACCTAACATATGTGCACAGTTGTTAATATAGCTGGCATACTGCTGTAACAGAGTATACATGTTGCTAGGTACACACGCAAACTCTGCATCACACATGTGATTGCGGACATGGTACAGGCATCATTACACACACATCAGACATTCATACAACACACAAACGTATGCTAACACAGATGAGCATTTGCTATGTACCTTACAGTACCGTGTGCCCCTACTTACAGATACCTATGCCTGAGGAATGTAATCTCTGCAGACTACAGGAAACACACAAGAAAGTGTTACCAGGGAATGTGAACATACACCATACTGTGCTGTTTAGGCCTACAGCTTCAGGTGGTACAACAGTTCAAATGTCAGCTTTATTCACCAGCAGTACCACTTACTGTGCATACATGTATTGCTTTAGCCTATGATGGGACACCACAGTCGTACACAAGGAACTTTGTCACAACATATACCATCCTACTATGTCTGCATCCCAATAACTGACACATCTTTCTCTGGCCTCACACTTAGGACACAAATGACCATGACAGAAACAACCTCACACCATCACAGACCTTGCACACATTCACTGTCACACTCATTCCACCTCACATAGCAGGTATTGCACTGTGTGCATATCTGTGTGCATTGTGTCATAAGTAGGTAATACGCTATTGTTCCTGGGGCCTACAGCAGCCTAGTCATATGCTACCCTGGCCTGTGACACACATGTAATTAGATTTCACTTCCTCCTGTCAACAGGATACACAGAGCTGATTCCCAGGGCGTGTTACCTATCCCCCAGGCAATCATCAGGGGTATGTCTGACATCTGCTACTGAGGAGCCTTGTTTGTTCATGCTGGGTGGTTTACTCCAGAGTATGGCATATTTGCCAATAGGAGCCTATCCCTCCAGCATGTGTTGTTTAGTGAGGTTGCGGGGACTAGGGACCTAGGCCATGTAGCCTGGTGGGATTGTGAGGTGTTGACATGGTGGTTGTCTGACTGCTATGGGTGTGGCATACCTCTGTATGTTTGGCAGAGGTAACCTCTGACCGGTATACAATGCACTGTAGCTGTGGTTATGTGAGGCAGTCTGCATAGGGTATGCGTTTCAGGGCAGTATTACTGTTTGTGAGGTATGTCTATGGCCTTTCCACTTGCTGTAGTTGTCATGTGAGGTACATACCACATGGGGCATTGTGATGAGTACAGGGGAACACTGACCTATATTTCCGTACATGACACATCGTTTGTGATTTCACATACCATGTAGACAGATTACAAGACTAGTGTGGCACTGTGAATATCAAAGGGGAGGCTACTGTCCACCTGTGTCCCATGTTCCCTTCTGACACCTTCATTGTTAGTCAGGCAACCACCTATCTGGTAGTTAGTGGGTAAAGTGTTTTGCAATGGGGTATGGAACTGCAGTATCAACACTGGTGTTCAGTCCATGCCTTGGTCACCAGGCACCTGTTGCAATACGCCTGACCCTGTGTCTCCCTCTCTCACTATATATATATATATATATATATATATATATATATATATATATAATGAATATTTATATACATATTTATTTATATATCACTCTATATATACATATATATATATATATATATATATATATATATATATATACATATTTATTTATATATCACTCTATATATACATATATATATATCTAGATATATGTATATATATATATATATATATATATATATATATATATATATATATATATATATATATATATATATCCATATATATCCATATATATCTGTATATATCTATATCTCTCTCTCTCTATATATATATATATATATATATATATATATCTATATATCTATATCTATATATATATATATATATATATATATATATATATATATATATATGTATATAACTATATATCTACATATCTATATATCCATATATATCCATATATATCTGTATATATCTATCTCTCTCTCTCTCTCTCTATATATATATATATATATGTATATATGTATATATATATATATATATATATATATATATATATATATATATATGTATATAACTATATATCTACATATCTATATATATACATATATATATATATATATGTATATATATATATATATATATATATATATATATATATATATATATGTATATATACATATATATATGTGTGTGTGTGTGTGTGTGTGTGTATATATACACATGTATATATATATATATATATCTATATATATATATATATATATATATATATATATATAAATGTATACATACTGGTAAACAGCCACTGCCGTACATATACATGCACTGTATGCAGATATACTGCCCACTTTTCATGGTGGGAATATCAATTATGGAATAGTTGTGAGACATACAATTATGTAATAATATTGCACAGTGTTATGCAGAATGCATTTCACTGTCCTTAGGCCATATAGTCGTAGCAGACCTCACTGACTGTAACTCAGTCCCACAGCATTTAACCACCACATGACATATACCTGCACTGCTTGATGTTTTCAATGCCACACACTACAACCTACAAAGATATGTGCACATAGCAACCTTCAAATACATATATATGTCCAGCCTTCACTAACAGTTGCAGTATGTCCCTTGCCCTATGCACATTTGCATATACATATAGATATGGACTGCTACCACATAAGGAGTGTTCACAGAATGTAGAGTACCCTTCAGACACATCATTTGGATGCCAGCAAATACATCTGTGTTACATACCTTACCTTTGTATTTCTCACCTCAGTCTGTTGTACCTGTTGATGTTTTTTTTTATTTGTTTAGGTTGGTGTCTTCCACTGCCTCTGTTTGTTTTATTTTTTGTTTTGGTTGGTTGGTGTCTCCAACTGCCTCTGTTTTTTTTTTTTGTTTTGGGTTGGTCTCTCCAACTGTTTCTCTGTCTGTCTGTGTGTGTGTCTGTCTGTCTCTCGCTCGCTCTCTCTCTCTCCAGTTGCTCCAGTGATATTATTGCATGTGTGGACAGCAAGTACAGGCTGCTTTTGTACGTATCTGCACATGTGCATGTGATGGCCTCTGCACTAATTGGTGCCCACCATTTAGTAATTGCATGCAGCCTGCTGTGTGGTAATTGCAGTTTTCACTGTGATTTCAGGACACTGCTATAAAATGATAGGTTAGGTAGGCATAGGCCTTTCAGTTTTGCAAGGTGGGGAAAATGCTTGTTTGCTGTGGACACTGTTGTGTCAGTCAGAAGGTTGGTATATGTCTCATATCTGAAGCTGGGTTGTAGCCAGTGAAATGCATGTTGTACTGAAACCTGACTGTTGCTTCTTCAAGTACACTCTTTTCAGTGTGTAAGTTTACTCACACCTCCTAATGCTAACACTGGATACATGGGAGTACGTAATTTCTTTTGGAATTAGGGAATTAACTGGCATACAACAGTAGTTATTGCAATGTATTCCTATGGCTTTTTTATTTTCCCTTTACATTCAGTCCTTGTAATGCATGTTATAGTTCTTTATTGCAATGTATTCCTATGGCTTTCCTATTTTCCCTTTACATTCAGTCCTTGTAATGCATGTCTTATTTCTTTATTGCAATGTATTCCTATGGCTTTCCTATTTTCCCTTTACATTCACTCCTTGTAATGTATGTTATATTTCTTTCAGCACCAAGTTATTGTGTATCTGCTGTGGCTTAGAGGTACATCATGCAGACTGGTGAGTCCAAGGTGTGGGGTTTGAGACTGATAAGGGTATTTTATTTTGCTGCTGAGCAATACAAGGGCCTTGTCATACAGAGTGACAAAGGCACTTTTAAGCAGTTGTAAGTGAGTTGGTGCGGGTTTGTGCGACGCTTAGCGATGCTAAGCGACGCTTAGCTTAGCTTATTGTATTTTAGCAATACTAAGCTAAGCTTAGCTTAGCTTATTTTATGTTAGCAATAGTAAGCTAAGCTTGACGGAGCTTATCATATCTTAGCAATGCTAAGCTAGGCACACACATGCGCACACTGGTGCAAACCCGCTGACTACTGTTTACAAGTATTCACTCCCGCTAACCCCCGTGCTCATGTCTTTGACAGAAAAGTAAATGGGTAGATAGGACTGTGGTGATAAAGGGTGCTCAAAGAGGGGAAGACAGTAGGGAAACTAGCTTGGGATGTACACAATGGGTGTGGAGAAGGTCCATAGCTGCCCATTTATTTACCAGCAACAGCTGTGCATATGCAATACATGAGGTGGGATATTTAAACCTTCCATTGCTGAGAGAGTGGTGAGGACATTTAAGTATGTTGTACTACCATTTATGAATATCAGGCACATGCACTGTTTGTGAACAGCTATACTGTCATTAGTACGTTACTCACATCTGACCAGTTTCTGGTTTGTGTTGGCATTAGCACAGTCTGCTCAGGACGACTGGACATATTTCTGTACTGTGTATGCCTACCTACACCCTTGGTTGTGCCTGACTACACGGGTATATAGTACCTTTGGGTAGGGGTGCAGAACTGCAGTGTGCATTATTTATTATCGTGTGATGTTTATCTTGCTGAACATGCAGAGCTGCTGTGTACCTGTAAGTCTATGAAGGTTTGTAGTCTGTCTGAGTAGCTCCCACCTGTGGACATATCCAGATGGTAGACAGAGGTCAGCCTAGTATTCTTTGACTGTGCACCACAGCAGTCTTTTCAGCACCTGAACAATGGCATTGTCACAGGTGGTTGCTAGCAGTACATGGCTACATCTTTTGCTATTTCTGTGTTGTACTTCTACATAAGGGCATGCTTGTGGGATTCATTCTACAGCTATTTGCAGAGTGTGTAACAGCAGACAAGCTAATATGCCTATATGTTTCTGACTCTTCCAGGCCTCAGATACTCTGACGTATATATTTGAACAGCCTCAGGGAAAGGTACATATAACTGGGATACACCTGTGATATAGTTCTGACATTTTTCAGTTCAGACTTTGGGTGATTCAGACCATTTCTATTACTACACCTTTCCTGACATTTGTTATTAAGTGAGATTCAACATCTTTCTGCCTACTGTTAGTACATTTCACAGGGAGTCAGAGGGGCACAGCTAACTTTTGTTTACAAATCAGGGTCATCACTGTAGAGCAGTCACTGTTGGGAGGTCTGGCCTGTGACCTATGCTAATATGCCAGTGTGTATCCTGCTCTGATACTGTGTGGGGTTTGTAAGTTGCTACTGTAACCTTATTCCCTACTAGCATGGCTGATTCTCTTTTCACAGTCATGTCATGCAATTCAACAACACTTGCTGGTTAAGGCCCACAGAACAAGATTTGTGTTATGCCATTCCTATTTTCCCTTTACATTCACTCATGGTAATGCATGATAAATTGATTTCAGCACTAAGTTATTATATGTCTGCTGTGGTTTAGTGGTACTTCATGCAGACTGGTGAGTCTAAGGTCCCGGGTTCGAGACTAACAAGGGTATTTTTATTTTGCTGCTGAGCAATACAAGGGCCTTGTCATACAGAGTGACTCAGGCACTTTTAAGCAGTTGTAAGTGGGTTGGCGCGGGTTTGCGCGATGCTTAGCAATGCTTAGCTAAGTGCACACAAGCTCACACTCGCGCACCCCCGCTAACTACTGCTTAAAAGTGCTAAATCCCGCTAACCCCCGCGCTAATTTCTTTTAAAGAAAAGAAAATGGGGAGATAGGAAAGTGGTGAAAAAAGAGGGCACAGAGAGGGACAAACAGTAGGAAAACAAGCTCGGGATGTGCAGGAAGGGTGTAGGTAAGGCCCATAGCTGCTCATTTCTTTAACAGCAACAGCTGTTCATATGTTGAAAATTTGGAGTGAGTTTTGAGACCTTCCATCCCTGAGAGAGGGGTGAGGACAACATAGTTTGTTGCACTGCCAATTAGAATTATCGGTGTACATCTCCTATGGACATGTGCGCAAAATGGGAAGCTATGTATGGGGCGTAGGTACAGATTGCCCTTTTTTTTTTTTTCAGGTGAGAGTGGTAAGTGAGGTAGGGGAAATAGGTATATTTGGGGAGGTAGGTTGGGGAGGTAAGCAGACAAGATAAACAAGACGCATACATGGGCGGAATTTAACACTTGGGGTGGGTGAGCACAATTGACGGGGAAGGTTGTTTGGAAATCGCAAGCCCATGAGCCCACAGATGGTAACAGTGGAACTGAGATCCCCACCCATGGGCAGTCACCACTGCACCTTCACAGCCCCGGGGGTGGCTGTGCTGGGGGCTGAGTAGGACAGGCAGGCTCACCCATGAGACGCGCCACTCTCGCCTCAAGCTGGCGTAGGGGATCAGCGACTGAACACTGGATCACCCTACCCACCACAGCCCGGATCCTTCGAAGGGTGATGGGTGGCCCTTCTCCACCCACACTTGCACGGGAGGATGAGCCCCATCCCCTGCAGTGCTTCCACCTGAAGGTGGCACAGGACCAATGGAAGAGGGGAGTCCGGGCTGGGCACCAGAGCCACTGGTGCCAGGTGCACTCGCCAACTGAGGAGGGACAGGTGGGTCCGCTGGGACCAGCCTTCCCATACATTCTGTGATTTGGTGTGTTTCATTACAACATAAACAACAGCATTCCAGATTAGTTGTAACAGCATGCAGTAATATTCCCATTAACCCAACACACCACAGTTCCAACAGTTGAACAGCAAACATAACACATGCATATATTGAAAAACAGTGGTTATTCCAACTGCATGCAGGGATGATTGGTAGCAACAGGCCACCATGAACATGGTGTTTGAACAGGGCACATGCATCAACATGAGTGCAAATATTTATGGAACAATAGCACATATATCCCGACAAATATTTAAGATTACACATACCCATTGAGGTGCGGAATTGCATGGTTTATGCACAAACAGTAGAGTGTAGAAAAAACCTCCCTTAACATCTTATAAACACTTTTACTCTACACTACATTCCTAGTGACTGCAGGTGTATATTCCCTACATGTATTATTACACTTGCCACCATGCATTAGGTTGTGTAATGGGTTTGGCTAGTTCAATCTATACTTGACCTATATCTCACATACTAACTATCCAGGATGCAGATGTTACTGCTACATATTTCATGGTTGCATTTATATTTCTTTATCTACATATCTGGATGTTTTCACATGACATTTTCACTTCTAATTGTACAGAACCCTGCATTTATTGAAGCACACTTACATTTCTGGGGAACATATTCACATGCTACTCGTGTGCCAGATTTACTTATGCATGTCAGCCAGTAACTGACTGTTGAGGACTGTATATTTACTTCACAGCTACTAGCACTTCCATCACCCACTTTAGATGGGACTGCAGAACTCTAGGTTGCCAGCACTTTCTAACACATTACTATTTGTATAATGCAAGGGTACAACAACATTTCATACTAAGTGAAACAGACACACTCTGGGTTTTAGACCTTTATTAATGACATTATACACTTTTCCACAGGCTCACTCCTTTATTTGTTTTAACGGTATATATGGCAGACATGTTCATGACATATTATACCTTTATTAATAGGTTAGCACACTCTTTTTTCAGGCTCACTTACATATTATTTTATATGACAGTGCCTGCAGAGGTATTATTCCAGACATTTGTTACCTTTCTTAATGGGTTACTACATTCTTTTTCTGCCTGTCTAACATTTTTATCTGACAGTACATGCAGAGGGCTTATTCAGTCCATTTTATGGCTGTATTATTGGACTACAACACTTTCTTTCATGCTCTCTCCCATATTTTATATAACAATACATGCAGAATAATCACTAACCTGCCTGGCGGCAGAGCCTTAGCAGCCTATCTTCATAGGCTTGCTGATTCGTAACATGGTCACCTGCAGCTGTAAAGTAAATGAAGGGATATTGAGACATTCCTATCCGTTATACATACTCCATTTTAAATCCTTACATACTGCATTCCATGGCTACATACTCAGTTGTGGGGCATCCCGCATCCCACGGGCCTCCTGTGTCCACTGGTTCAGGTGGTCCTCCTTTCGTCTCTTCAGGTCCGCATAATGGTGACGTACCTGCTCACCAGTCCGGGGAACGCCTGTGGCATGGGTGAGGTCACGAGCTAACTGGTTCCAAGCCTCTGCCTTGTACTCCATCCCTTGGAACTGGCCCTGCAGGAGTCTTGCCTCATGACGGTGGACTAGGAGCCAAACCATGTATTTGGACTCCTCGGTGCCCCATCTCTGCGCTCGGAAACGCACTCCCTCTCCAACACCAGACATTCTGACCGCAGATGTGAGCTACAATCAGTTATGGCGTGTATTCCCGACTGTGGGGCTTAAATATGCCGCATTTCCCGCACTTTTTTGTGATTGGCCATTTTGTAAAATTCTCGGCTGACTGTAGACCTGCTTAGTAATGGTTAAACTACCATTCCTAAGTTTATGTATGTTAATAGTGGCTGTTTCCCCTATGCTGTCATGGCTTAGTGATTCTGTACTTTTGATTATGATGCAAAGGGTCCTGGGTTCAAACCTTGTCATTTTTTTATTTTAATACTGTCTAGACAGGCTAGGGGGTGTGGCTGCGTTTAAGCAACTTAGCTCTATGTTGCTCCCCTATGCTCTACGGTGCCCTGGTTGGCGCGGCGCGCACGTCCGTGCAAACACATTGCACTGGGTAAAGCATTTTTAAATGTTGGGAAACTCTATTGCGCTGGGTAAAGCGCTGTTATACTATGGGCAACTCTGTTTAGCTGGGTGAAGTGCTATTAAACTATGGACAACTCTGTTTAGCTGGGTGAAGCGCTATTAAGCTATGGGCACCTCTGTTTAGCTGGATAAAGCGCTATTAAACTATGGGCACCTCTGTTTAGATGGGTATAGCACTATTAAATTATGGGCACCTGGTTTTAGCTGTGTAAACATTGCTTAACGGCAGGCTATTATATATCTGGGTCTTTTAAAAATATATATTTTGTTTGCTGATACATTGGCCATGTCACTGCTTTTAATAAAATTTTAATCATATTTGTCTGGTATTATTTCAAATACTGATTTAAAACATAAATAAGAAGGGGAGTGGTGGGACTCGAACCGTGAACGCTTCCTGTTTGTGCATATGCTCTACCATTATGCTATTGCTGTTTGGATTAATTTGCATAAGTAGTTCTTATATGCTCTTCAATGTCACAATTGCTAACTGTGGTTAAGCAATGGGCACACCTGTGCAAACAAGCACAAATACGGGCAGCTATATCGTGGATTTAAAAAAAAAATTAATTTTTTCCATTTTATAACTCTGATGGAGGTTTACAGTGTCAGGGAGTGTGGTGTTGGGTGCAAGTACATTTGAGCAGACTTGCTCTTGTTTGTTGACATTATGCTTTTTAAAACCTTGCAGGGGTGTGAACTTTTAGACTGCTCGGCAGTCGGACATGCCCCCTGCTTGCCTACTCAGTCCGTGTAAGCATTACGGATGAGTCAGTGTGCCCTCATGAATATTCATGGCACGCTGATGCCATACCTTTCAATTGCAGCCTCTGAGTAAGACATAATAAGTCTTAAACAGAGGTTTCGTGAATCCGGCCCAGTGTGTATTAAACCCAGCGATATGTTTTGCCAAGGCATTCTGTAGGTTCAGATTCTTGATATCTTACAGGTGATTATAAATCCTGTCTTTCAGCCTTCTAGAAGTCTTGCCAAAGTAAAAGCAGTCACAGCAATTGCAATTAGCAAGGTACACTAAATTGCTGCTATCACATGTGGCATAAAATCTGGGAAAGATTTTAAAATCCAGAACAGGATGACAAAAGGACTGTGTTATGCATATCACACTACACATATTACAATGCCCACAAGAAAAAGTACCAGAATTTAAATGCTCATGACTTTTGATACATTTGACTCTATCTTTACAAAGAAGTAGTTTTAAATTCAGGTTATTCCTGTATACAAAACATGGTGGGCAGGATTCACAAAGGCTTGCACGGAGTGTAAGAGACTTGTAAGAATCCATGCAAGCCTCGCGATCCAGGAACAGCCCGAAACTCTGTGTAAGAGACCAGCTAAAACGTCTCTTACACGGACTGGGCATGGATATGCTAAATACCTCACTTGCAGCCGAAAGGCATGCAAATGAGGTAGAGTAGTGATCCACGAAGCAGAAAGCAGCCCGTGTAAGAGATGTGTTAGCTGCAGAAATGTACTCAGTTGACAACTGAGTACGTTTCTGCAAATAACACAATGGAGCCATGTCAGCTCCAAATAAAGGGTGCATATGAGTCAGGCAGCATGCCAATGGCCAAATATGTGGCCATTGGCAAGGTACCCTGATGCAAATATAAGAAAATATTAATTTTTTTTTCAGCGATCGCCGATGTGTAAACCCAGCGCAATCCCACGCAAACGGGGTGCGCTATACAAAACATAAAAATGAAGGTTATAAACCCACAAATGTGGGTTTTATGCAATACATGGATTTACAATGCAGGGACCAGGAGACCTAAAATAAGATGGCCACCGTGTAGTGGTTGCTAAGGGGGGAAGCCAAGTGTAAGACATGTAACTAAGCATTAGTAGGCAATCCTATGTAAATGAGTGTTAGGATACTGAATCCCAGTGTCACATAGCAAATGATCACATTCCGAGTAGTGTAAGAGTTACATAAGGGGGAGGAACAGAGTAAGACATAGGTGACATCACAGGGGGGAATGTCAGAAAGAAATGCAGTGTATTGGAGGACAGTGTAATGTGACAGATGTCAGACACACATCATGGAAAGATAAGCATGGGAAAGTCAAGAAATGGAAGGTGTACACTGTTGTCTACACCAAAGTTTCTTGCTGGGCGTGCATGCGCACGTGTGCGTGCCATGACGCGTGAGTAAGGCAGTGTGCACGCGTGTAAGGTAGACTGAGCATGTGGGAGCCTGTAGGCAGACTTGTAAGACTGTTTGCACTGGTGTGCGCGCGTTTTAACCCGAATAAGCAGATTATGAACCATGTAAGCATGTGTGCGCACGTGTAAGCCACTGTGAGCGTGTTTCTGCTGGTATGCACGTTGCTCCACCCTGGGGAAACAGAGAGGAAAAAGGAAGCAACAGACTTAGTAGGAAGCTAGCAGGGAATACTACTGCAGCTAGCAGGTGAAAACAATTAGAAGCAGGCAATTACACAGGCAGAATAGTAGCTCAGCCAAGCACTTAAAACTCTGCAAACAGCAGTGCAGGATGTTTCTCTCAAGAGACACTGCAAGACAGGAGTAAGCTATTAGAAGTGAAAACTGAAAAAGCTGAACTCAGAGCAGAAATGCTAGGGGCTGCCATAGCTGTCATAAGGAGACATAGGCTACTTGCTGAGGGTGGTGACAATGCAGATGGTGCCAGACAACCCACAGTGAGGAGATGGAGAAGAGTGTACAGGCCCAGGGTCACCTACCACGGGTTACATGAGCTGGAGATAGTAGAGCGCTATAGAGTGGACAGAGACCTCCTGCAGCAAATTGTCGAGCTGTGCAGGCCACGCCTCACACACAGAACCAGCAGAGGGGAACCCATCCCAGTGGAAACCAAGGTATGTGTTGGCATAAGAATACTAGCAACAGGTACCTTCCAGAGACCAACTGGTGATATGATGGGGATATCACAGGCATCAGCCTCCAGGGTACTGCACCAGTTCCTGGATGCCATGTCAGCACATGTCGGTGAACATGTATATTTCCCCAATGCCCGTGAGGTATTGGCCAGCAATATGCATCTCTTCCAGCAAATAGCGGGATACCCTGAGGTAGTGGGTGCAATAGACTGCACGCACATACACATCAAAGCACCAGCCGGTGAGCGGGGCAGGGCCTACATTAACCGCAAGGACTTCCCCTCCATCAACTTCCAGGTCGTGTGTGATGCCCAGGGCATAATAATGAATGTGTGTGCTGGCTGCCCTGGGAGCTACCATGATTCCCATATCTGGCATTTGACGCAGCTCTACCAGACATTTGCCAATGGGGACATCCCACATGGACACCTAGTGGGGGATGCAGGTTATGCACTGGAGCCGTGGCTGATGACACCCATCAGAAACGCACACACACCTGAACAGGAACGCCATAATGAGGCACATGCACAAACACATAATTTAATAGAGCATGTGTTTGGGCTGCTCAAGTCACGGTTCCGGTGTCTGGACACATCTGGTGGAGCCTTGCAGTACTCACCAACTACATGTACCAAAATTGTCATGGTATGTGCTATGCTACATAATATGATCTTGCGAAAAAAGCTGCAGCAGGACCAGCATAGGGCCGGGCCAAACAGCCCCACACCATTGCCAAGGCCATCACAGGCAGAGCGTGACTCGGAGGAGGAACAACCTGAGCCTGCCCCAGTAGGCAGAAGAAGGTGTGCCCAGTATGCCCTGGCCTTGGCAAAGAGGCAACACATAGCACATACACTGGCTCAGTAGGGACCCTGGGAATGATACCCCTTTCCGACTCACTCATATAGTAAAAGGGATGCCTAACATGACACAACCTGCAGTCAAACATGTACAGGGAGTGTAGTATGTGCATCCGACATAGTCAGCCCTGCAGCACCACCTGAGGCAAGATTGCCATGTGTTAAGCCATGTAACACCGTCTAGTATATGCAAACATGACGACCCTGCCAAAATCCCACCCGCACCAAGCATGATGCCACACCATGAAGACAACAAGACCAAGTACAATAATTGGCAGAAGTATTTCTGCAAGTCACAGGAAAACAAATGTCTGATTGCCTGGGATGACATGCTGGCCAAGACGGAATGCACCACCTGCCAGGGATGGCACTCACCCAGCACACCTGGCTGTGTGGATACTGGCAAAGGCTGTTGTCACCCCCACAGTGCCTTGAATAGGCAAGGCTGGAAACACAAACATTCATGCAGACCAACAAAGATGCATGCAGACCAATCACACCCCAGCATGGAGAATGGTAATATCTGACCTGTAACAGAAACCTGGGTCAAGGCTCATAAGATCACACTAATACAACCAGGTCTCTGTGAAAGTACTGAACTAGTACACTATGCGGCAACAAAGTTTGGCCAGTCAAACAGGATGTTGACAATTGTATGCAAACTATCCCATGGCAAACCTGCAGGCACAGCATAATGCCTGTTAGGTTCACGCACAAAGTAGTTGGCCAGTAAGAACACAACCTGATGTCCAACACTGAACTGTACATGTGAAATGTAGATGAGGTCCATACACAAACACAAATGTGGTGGACCACAGATCCCAACATATAGGCTCTAGGTCTAGTTTACTCTGCCTCTGTCTAATAGTGACATGGTAGTAATCCCTGGGACAAACCTACGATCCCCCATCCATAGTTAATAGTTTCATAGTTAAGTACTAGGCTATCTGCCCTGGGGCATTTGTAAGCCTAGCCATAGTGATATGGCTTTCGCCACCCTGTGTAGTGGTACAGAATAGATTAAGAATACTGTGCCTCTGTCTAGTAGAGACACAGTGAAGATCCCCTTACATAAATTAATTAGTTTACTGTGCCCCTGTCTAGTAGTGACACAGAGGTGACCCCCGGGGTAAACCTACGATCTCCCATCCACTCATCAAGGTTTCTCTTGAAGAGTGTCAGTGAGGGGCTCTGCCCAACATGAACTGGGATTCTGTTCCAGAGCATGGGAAGCCTCTAGGTTATGAACCTATTCCTCCAGCATGTTCTATTCATACTTGTGCCTAGGTGTAAGTGTTTGGCTCTTGTGGTTCTGATGGATTTGGATCTGTTGAGGTGGAGCATGTCCATCAGATCCTGATTGGACATGGCTTTGTACGTCAGGCACAGATCACCTCTGAGCAGGCGGTATGCTACTGAATAGAGCTGGAGTTTCTTTAGTCTGGCAGAATAAGACATATGTTGGAGACCCTTGATCCTCTTGGTGAGGTACTTTTGTGGTCTCTCCAGCTGCTGCAGGTGGCGGGTGAGGTACATACCAAATGGGGAATTGTACTCAATCATGGGTCTGATAAGGGAGGAGTATAGGGGTACAATGACCTCCTTTGATCTGGATGTGAATCCCTCCATGATAAGGTGGGCAAGGTAGAATGTCTTTCTAAACACGTTGGCAATGTGGGTGTCAAATGAGAGGTCGCTGTCGACATGAGTCCCCAGGTCTCTAATTACTACTGTCTATGTGATAATCTGTGGGTACCTTGTTTTTCCCAAAGGGGATGACTATACATTTATTGGCATTTAGTTTAAGGCCATGACTCTGGCACCAGTTGTCCGTTTCTGTGAGGTCATTCTGTAGGATGTATGTGTCAGCTGGTATATCGACTATGGCGCCTAGATTGCAGTCATCTGCGAACTTCGGCAGCCACAACCCTCCCATGTTTGATTTAACATCTGAGAAATAAATGCCAAACAAGAGGGGTCCCAGGACAGAGCCCTGTGGGACACCACTTGTGATTGGCTTTGAGTCTGACATGGCCCCAGAGATTATGACTTTATGTGTTCTGTCCTTTAGCCAGTTTGAAACCCATCTAGTGACATATGGGTTTACATTTAAGCTGCTGAGCTTAGCTATGATGCCTGAGTGGGGTATTGTTTCAAAGGCCTTAGCTAAGTCCAGGTAGGCTGTATGGACTGCTTTGCCCTCATCAATGGCTCTAGTGACTGTTTTGAAATAATCATCCAGGTCCAAAAGGCAGGATCTGCCATTTACAAAGCCAAACTGGGTGGGATCAAGTGTCTGTAGGTCCCCAATGTCCCTGTTTATGAGTTCCATAATGATTCTTTCCATAGCTTTGCAGACCAGGCAGGTTAAGCTTATGGGGCAGTAGTTCCCAGGGTCTGTAGAGGTACCACCTTTGTGGAGTGGGACCACTGTTGCTGTACGCCAGTGTTCAGGTACATATCCTGTAGTAAGGCTAAGGTTAAATAGCATTTTTATGTGCGGGTTAAGCTCCTCTTGGAGTTCCCGTAGCACGCAACCTGGGATACCGTGAGGTCCCATTGATGCTGTGTATTTAGCTTTGCTGAGGGCTGCTCTCACCTGGACATTTGAGATGACAGTGAGAATACATTCAGCTGGGATAAGTAATTCATCTTTTGGGTGTGAGTGAGGTGAGAAATTTGCACTGAACCTGTCAGCCAGAATGTTGGCAATATCTGTGGGTTCAGTGTATTATTTGTCATTGTGAACTAACTGTGAGCATATCTGAGGGTTTACGCCCAGGTTTCTAACATAGCTGAAGAAGGCCTTGTGGTTATCTTAAGTGTCCTTAGCGAGTTTCCTCTCCAAGTTGGCCTTGGATGTTTGTATGAGGGAACGTAGCTTTCTGCTGGTGTTGATCAGAGATGCCTTCCCTTTAAGGGATTTTACTCTGTCGTGCAGTAGGGTGTGTGTGATAAAACAGTTCCTTTTGGCAACTACTACAATACACCAGATGCTGCATATTCCCCCAGTAAACACAGGTGATGTCACCACACTATAAGTAAAGCCAAACAGGGCAAATCGCCCAGTAATGCAAATAGTGCACTCCGCTACTGGGTCTCTAACTACTGTCAGAACACAGTTAGGTATGTTTTGGAAACCCACAACTGCCACGTGTGTTTGTGTCACACAAAATGCCCATGTGTGGGTTGTTGGGGGGGGTAGTAGGGTGTGTGTGATAAAACAGTTCCTTTTGGCAAATACTACAATACACCAGATGCTGCATATTCCCCCAGTAAACACAGGTGATGTCACCACACTATAAGTACAGCCAAACAGGGCAAATCGCCCAGTAATGCAAATAGTGCACTCCGCTACTGGGTCTCTTACTACTGTCAGAACACAGTTAGGTATGTTTTGGAACC
>NC_056726.1:1640460963-1640496393 GCF_019279795.1 Protopterus annectens | reverse complement strand
CATTTTTCAATCATTCTGTTCATCTTCCAAGTGGTTGGCTGCTGAGATTTACCTGCATAAATCAATTGACAAAAGCCAATTTAAGTATACTTTTCTCTGCACTTATTTAAGATTAGAAATTTGTAGGTAATTGTTATATATAATATAATACATGGAGATAATACTCCCTGTCTCTAGCTGAAGTTAGTTGCCTGAAGTGTTGAAAAGTGTAGCCATTTGGATACATTGAAAGTTGATAGACTGTTTTGAAATTCTGTGTTAACTTAGCCTGTAGGTTTTTGCTTGCATTTTAATCTGTGCTCCACACATTTTTTAAACATTCTGCTAATCATTTGAGTGGTTGGCTGCTGAGATTCACCTGCATAAATCAACTGATAAAAGCTGATTTAAGTATACTTTCCTATGCACTTATTTAAGATTAGAAACTTGTTGATAATTGTTATATATAATATAATAGAGAGAAATATTACTCTCTATCTCTAGCTGCAAGTAGTTGCCTGAAGTGTGAAGAAGTTCAGCCATCTAGATACATTGAAAGTTGTTAGACTGCTTTTGAAATCATGTGGTACCTTAGCCTTGGGGTTTCTGTTTGCATTATAATCTGTGCTGGTCACATTTTTTAATCATTCTGCTCATCTTCCGTGCGGTTGGCTGCTGAGATTCACCTGCATAAATCAGCTGACAAAATCTGATTTAAGTATACTTTTCTCTGCACTTATTTAAGATTAGGAATTAGTAGAAAATTGTTATATATAATATAATACAGGAGATAATACTCCCTGTCTATAGCTGCAGTTAGTTGCCTGAAGTGTGAAAAAGTGTACACCTCTGGATACATTGAAAGATGTTAGACTGCTTTTGAAATCCTGTGTTAACTTAGCCTGGGGGTTTCTGCTTGCATTATAATCAGTGCTGATCACATATTTTAATCATTCTGCTCATCTTCCGAGTGGTTGGCTGCTGAGATTCACATGCATACATCAACTGACAAAAGCTGATTTAAATATACTTTTCTCTGCACTTATTTAAGATTAGAAGTTTGTAGATAGTTGCTATATATAATATAAAATAGGGAGATAATACTCCCTGTCTCTAGCTGCAGTTAGTTGCCTGAAGTGTGAAAAACTGTAGCCATCTGGATACATTGAAAGTTTTTAGACTGCTTTTGAAATCCTGTGTTAACTTAGATTGGGGATTTCTGCTTGCATTATAATCTGTGCTGGTCACATTTTATAATAATTCTGCTCATATTCTGAGTGGTTGGCTGCTGAGATTCACCTGCATAAATGAACTGACAAAAGCTGATTTAAGTAAACTTTTCTTTGCACTTCTTTAAGATTAGAAATTTGTAGAAAATTGTTATATTTAATATAACACAGGGTGATAATACTCCCTGTCTCTATCTGCAGTTAGTTGCCTGAAGTGTGAAAAAGTGCCGCCATCTGGATACATTGAAATTTGTTATACTGTTTTTGAAATCCTGTGTTAACTTTGCCTGGAATATTCTGCTTGCATTATAATCAGAGCTGGTCACATTTTTTTATCATTGTGCTCATCTTCCGAGTGTTTGTCTGCTGTGTTTTACCTGCATAAATCAACTGACAAAAGTCAATGTAAGTATTATTTTCTCTGCACGTATTGAAGATAAGAAATGTGTAGATAATTGCAATATTTAATATAATACAGTGAGATAATACTCCCTGTCTCTAGCTGCAGTTAGTTGCCTGAAGTGTGAAAAAGTGGACACACTGAAATTTGTTAGAGTGTTTTTGAAATCCTGTGTTAACTTTGCCTTGGGGTTTCTGCTTGCATTATAACTTGTGCTGGTCACATTTTTTAATCATTCTACTCATCTTCTATTTGGTTGGCTGCTGAGATTCACCGGCATAAATCAACTGACAAAAGCTGATTTAAGTGTACTTTTTTCTGCAATTATTTAAGATTAGAAATTTGTAGATAATTGCTATATATAATATAATACAGGGAGATAATACTCCCTGTCTCTAGCTGCAGTTAGTTGCCTGAAGTTTGAAAAAAGGTAGCCATCTGGATACATTGAAAGTTGTTACACTGGTTTTGAAATCCTGTGTTAACTTAGCCTGTGGATTTTTTTGCTTGCATTATAACCTGTGATCCAAACATTTTTTAATCATTCTGCTAATCGTTTGAGTGGTTGGCTGCTGAGATTCACCTGCATAAATCAACTGATAAAAGCTTATTTAAGTATATTTTCCTATGCACTTATTTAAGATTAGAAATTTGTTGATAATTGTTATATATAATATAATAGAGAGAGCTATTGCTCTCTGTCTCTAGCTGCAGTTAGTTGCCTGAAGTGTAAAAATGTGAGGCCATCTGAATACATTGAAAGTTGTTAGACTGCTATTGAAATCATGTGTTACCTTAACCTTGGGGTTACTTCTTGCATTATAATCTGTGCTGGTCACATTTTTTAATCATTCTGCTCATCTTCCAAGTATTTGGCCGGTGAGATTCAGCAGCATAAATCAACTGACAAAAGTTGATTTAAGTATACTTTTTCTCAGCACTTATTTAAGATTAGAAATTTGTAGATAATTGCTACATATAATATAATGGAAGGAGATAATACTCCCTGACCCTAGCTGCAGTTAGTTGCCTGAAGTGTGAAAGTTTAGCCATCTGGATACATTGAAAGCTGTTAGACTGCTTTTGAAATCCTGTGTTAACTTAGCCTGGGGTTTCTGCTTGCATTAAAATCTGTGCTGGTCACATTTATTAATCATTTTACTCATCTTTCGGGTGGTTGGCTCCTGAGATTCACCTGCATAAATCAACTGATAAAAGCCGATTTAACTCATTCCCTCCAGTACAACTCTTTTAAGTGTGTACCTTTAACTCCTTGTGGGTGTGGCCTGAGCCTGTAAAAATTAAGTTAGCACCTTAAATTCTAACAAATATTCATTGACAGAGGTCAGATATCAATACAGTTCTGTCTGCCATCATGTATGCGTCAAGATAAAATAATCTGATACCCTGTATGTAGCATGATTTTGGAATTATTAATGCAATATGAACAAGTAATATTTGACACCTAGAGGAGCAGTAGGAGGTAACTGCATATGCACCTGGAGGTGTCACTCGGATGTAATGTGTTAAGTATACTTTTCTTTGCACATATTTAAGATTAGAAATTTGTAGATAATTGTTATATATAATATAATACAGGGAGGTAAAACTCCCTGTCTCAAGCTGCAGTTAGTTGCCTGAAGTGTGAAAAAGTGTAGCCCTCTGGATACATTGAAAGTTGTTAGAGTGCTTTTGAAATCCTGTGTTAACTTAGCCTGGGGTTTCTGCTTGAATTATAATCTGTGTTGGTCATATTTTTTAATCATTCTGCTCATCTTCCAAGTGGTTGGCTGCTGAGATTCACCTGCATAAATCTGCTGACAAAAGCTGATTTAAGTATACTTTTCTCTGCACTTATTTAAGATTAGGAATTTGTAGATAATTGTTATATATCATATAATACGGGAGATAATACTCCCTGTCTCTAGCTGCAGTTTGTTGCCTGAAGTGTGAAAAAGTGTACCCATCTGGATACATTGAAAGATGTCAGACTGCTTTTGAAATCCTGTGTTAACTTAGTCTGGGGGATTCTGCTTGCATTATAATCAGTGCTGGTCACATTTTTTACTCATTCTGCTCTTCTTCCGAGTGGTTGGCTGCTGAGATTCACCTGTATAAATCAACTGACACAAGCTGATTTAAATATACTTTTCTCTGCACTTATTTAAGATTAGACATTTGTAGATAGATGTTATATCTAATATAATAAAGGGCAATAATACTCCCTATCTCTAGCTGCAGAAGTGTGAAAAAGTGTAGCCATCTGGATATACTGAAAGTTGTTAGAATCCTTTTGAAATCATGTGTTAACTTAACCTGGGGGTTTCTGCTTGCATTATAATCTGTGCTGACCACATTTTCTAATCATTCTACTCATCTTACAAGTGGTTGGCAGCTGAGATTCACCTGCATAAATCAACTGACAAAAGCTGATTTAAGTATATCTTTCTCTGCAATTATTTAAGTTTAGAGATTTGTAGATAATTGTTATATGTAAAATAACACAGGGAGATAATACTCCCTGTCTCTAGCTGCAGTTAGTTGCCTGAAGTGTGAAAAAGTGTAGCTGTCTGGATACATTGATAGTTGTTAGACTGCTTTTGAAATCCTGTGTTAACTTAGCCTAGGGGTTTCTGCTTGCATTATAATCTGTGCTGGACACATTTTTAATAATTCTGTTCATCTTCTAAGTGGTTGGCTGCTGAGATTTACCTGCATAAATCAATTGACAATAGCTGATTTAAGTATACTTTTCTCTGCACTTATTTAAGATTAGGAATTTGTAGATAATTTTTATATATCATATAATACGGGAAATAATACTCCCTGTCTCTAGCTGCAGTTTGCTGCCTGAAGTGTGAAAAAGTGTACCCATCTGGATACATTGAAAGATGATAGACTGCTTTTGAAATCCTGTGTTAACTTAGTCTGGGGGATTCTGCTTGCATTATAATCTGTGCTGGACACATTTTTTACTCATTCTGCACTTCTTCCGAGTGGTTGGCTGCTGAGATTTACCTGCATAAATCAACTGACACAAGCTGATTGAAGTATACTTTTCTCTGCACTTATTTAAAGTTAGAAGTTTATAGTTAGATGTTATATATATAATATAATACAGGGAGATAATACTACCTATCTCTAGCTGCAATTAGTTGCCTGAAGTGTGAAAAACTGTAGCCATCTGGATACATTGATAGTTGTTTGACTGCTTTTGAAATCCCGTGTTAACTTAGCCTAGGGGTTTCTGCTTGCATTATAATCTGTGCTGGACACATTTTTCAATCATTCTGTTCATCTTCCAAGTGGTTGGCTGCTGAGATTTACCTGCATAAATCAATTGACAAAAGCCAATTTAAGTATACTTTTCTCTGCACTTATTTAAGATTAGAAATTTGTAGGTAATTGTTATATATAATATAATACATGGAGATAATACTCCCTGTCTCTAGCTGAAGTTAGATGCCTGAAGTGTTGAAAAGTGTAGCCATTTGGATACATTGAAAGTTGATAGACTGTTTTGAAATTCTGTGTTAACTTAGCCTGTGGGTTTTTGCTTGCATTATAATCTGTGCTCCTCACATTTTTTAATCATTCTGCTAATCATTTGAGTGGTTGGCTGCTGAGATTCACCTGCATAAATCAACTGATAAAAGCTGATTTAAGTATACTTTCCTATGCACTTATTTAAGATTAGAAATTTGTTGATAATTGTTATATATAATATAATACAGAGAGATATTACTCTCTGTCTCTAGCTGCAGTTAGTTGCCTGAAGTGTGAAAAAGTGTAGCCATCTGGATACATTGAAAGTTGTTAGACTGCTTTTGAAATCATGTGGTACCTTAGCCTTGGGGTTTCTGCTTGCATTATAATCTGTGCTGGTCACATTTTTTAATCATTCTGCTCATCTTCCGTGTGGTTGGCTGCTGAGATTCACCTGCATAAATCAGCTGACAAAAGCTGATTTAAGTATACTTTTCTCTGCACTTATTTAAGATTAGGAATTAGTAGAACATTGGTATATATAATATAATACAGGAGATAATACTCCCTGTCTATAGCTGCAGTTAGTTGCCTGAAGTGTGAAAAAGTGTACACCTTTGGATATATTGAAAGATGTTAGACTGCTTTTGAAATCCTGTGTTAACTTAACCTGGGGGTTTCTGCTTGCATTATAATCTGTGCTGGTCACATTTTATAATAATTCTGCTCATATTCTGAGTGGTTGGCTGCTGAGATTCACCTGCATAAATCAACTGACAAAAGCTTATTTAAGTATGCTTTTCTCTGCACTTATTTAAGACTAGAAATTTGTACATAATTGTTATATGTAATATAATACATGGAGATAATACTCCATGTCTCTACCTGCAGTTAGTTCCCTGAAGGGTGAAAATGTGTAGCCATCTGTATACATTGAAAGTTGATAGACTGTTTTGAAATCCTGTGTTAACTTAGACTGTGGGTTTATGCTTGCATTATAATTTGTCCTCCACACATTTTTTAATCATTCTGCTAATCAATTGAGTGGTTGGCTGCTGAGATTCAGCTACATAAATCAACTGATAAAAGCTGATTTAAGTATACTTTCCTATGCACTTATTTAAGATTAGAAATTTGTTGATAATTGTTATATATAATATAATACAGAGAGATATTACTCTCTGTCTCTAGTTGCAGTTAGTTACCTGAAGTGTCAAAAAGTGTAGCCATCTGGATACATTGAAAGTTGTTAGACTGCTTTTGAAATCATGTGGTACCTTAGCCTTGGGGTTTCTGCTTGCATTATAATCTGTGCTGGTCACATTTTTTAATCATTCTGCTCATCTTCCATGTGGTTGGCTGCTGAGATTCACCTGCATAAATCACCTGAGAAAATCTGATTTAAGTATACCTTTCTCTGCACTTATTTAAGATTAGGAATTTGTAGATAATTGTTATATATAATATAATACAGGAGATAATACTCCCTGTCTATAGCTGCAGTTAGTTGCCTGAAGTGTGAAAAAGTGTACCCATCTGGATACATTGAAAGATGTTAGACTGCTTTTGAAATCCTGTGTTAACTTAGCCTGGAGGTTTCTGCTTGCATTATAATTAGTGCGTCACATTTTTTAATCATTCTGCTCATCTTCCGAGTGTTTGGCTGCTGAGATTCACCTGCAGAAATCAACTGACAGAAGATGATTTACGTATACTTTTCTCTGCACTTATTTAAGATTAGAAGTTTGTAGATAGTTGCCATATATAATATAAAACAGGGAGATAATACTCCCTGTCTCTAGCTGCAGTTAGTTGCCTGAAGTTTGAAAAAATGTAGCCATCTGGATACATAGAATTATTTTAGACTGCCTTTGAAATCCTGTGTTAACTTAGGTTGGGGATTCCTGCTTGCATTATAATCTGTGCTGGTCACATTTTTTAATCATTTGCTCATCGTACGAGTGGTTGGCTGCTGAGATTCACCTGCATAAATCAACTGACATAATCTGATTTAAGTATATGTTTCTTTGAACTTATTTAAGATTAGAAGTATGTAGATAATTGTTATATATAATATAATACAGGGAGATAATACTCCCTATCTCTAGCTGCAGTTAGTTGCCTGAAGTGAGAAAAAGTGTAGCCATCTGGACATACTGAAAGTTGTTAGACTGCTTTTGAAATCATGTGTTAACTTAACCTGGGAGTTTCTGCTTGCATTATAATCTGTGCTGGTCACATTTTATAATCATTCTACTCATTTTATGAGTGGTTGGCAGCTTAGATTCACCTGCAAAAATCAACTGACAAAAGCTGATTTAAGTATGCTTTTCTCTGCTATTATTTAAGTTTAGAGATTTGTAGATAATTGTTATATGTAAAATAATACAGGGAGATAATACTTCCTGTCTCTGGCTGCAGTTAGTGTCCTGAAGTGTGAAAAAGTGTAGCCATCCGGATACATTGATAGTTGTTTGACTGCTTTTGAAATCCTGTGTTAACTTAGCCTAGGGGTTTCTGCTTGCATTATAATCTGTGCTGGACACATTTTTTAATCATTCTCTTCATCTTCCTAGTGGTTGGCTGCTGAGATTTACCTGTGTAAATCAATTGACAAAAGCTGATTTAAGTATACTTTTCTCTGCACTTATTTAAGATTAGAAATTTGCAGATAATTGTTATATATAATATAATACATGGAGATTATACTCCCTGTCTCTAGCTGCAGTTAGTTGCCTGAAGTGTTAAAAAGTGTAGCCAGCTGGATACATTGAAAGTTGTAAGACTGCTTTTGAAATCATGTGGTAGCTTAGCCTTGGTGTTCTGTTTGCTTTATAATATGTGCTGGTCACATTTTTTAATCATTTTGCTCATCTTCCATGTGGTTTGCTGCTGAGATTCACCTGCATAAATCAGCTGACAAAATCTTATTTAAGTATACTTTTCTCTGCACTTATTTAAGATTAGGAATTTGTAGAAAATTATTATATATAATATAATACAGGAGATAATACTCCCTGTCTATAGCTGCAGTTAGTTGCCTGAAGTGTGAAAAACTTTAGCCATCTGGATACATTGAACGTTTTTAGACTGCTTTTGAAATCCTGTGTTAACTTAGGTTGGGGGTTTCTGCTTGCATTATAATCTGTGCTGGTCACATTTTTTAATCATTCTACTCATCTTACGAGTGCTTGGAAGCTGAGATTCACCTGCATATATCAGCTGGCAAAAGCTTATTTAAGTATACCTTTCTCTCCACTTGTTTAATATTAGGAATTTGTAGATAATTGTCATATATAATATAATACGGGAGAGAATGCTCCCTGTCTCTAGCTGCAGTCAGTTCCCTGAAGTGTGAAAAAGTGTAGCCATCTGGATACATTGAAAGTTTTTAGACTGCTTTTGAAGTCCTGTGTTAACTTAGGCTGGGGGGTTCTGCTTGCATTATAATCTGTGCTGGTCACCTTTTTTAATCATCTACTCATCTTCTAAGTGGCTGGCTGCTGAGATTCACCTGCATAAATCAACTGACAAAATCTTATTTAAGTATACGTTTCTCTGTACTTATTTAAGATAGAAGTATGTAGATAATTGTTATATATAATATAATACATGGAGATAACTCTTCCTGTCTCTAGCTGCAGTTAGTTGCCTGAAGTGTGAAAAAGTGTAGCCATCTGGATACATTGAAAGTTTTTAGACTGCTTTTGAAATCCTGTGTTAACTTAGGTTGGGGGTTTCTGCTTGCATTATAATCTGTGCTGGTCACATTTTTTAATCATCTACTCATCTTCTGAGTGGCTGGCTGCTGAGATTCACCTGCATAAATCAACTGACAAAATCTTATTTAAGTATACGTTTCTCTGTACTTATTTAAGATAGAAGTATGTAGATAATTGTTATATATAATATAATACAGGGAGATAACTCTTCCTGTCTCTAGCTGCAGTTAGTTGCCTGAAGTTTGAAAAAGTGTAGCCTTCTGGATACATTGAAAGTTGTTAGACTGCTTTTGAAATCCTGTGTTAACTTAGTTTGGGGGTTTCTGCTTGCATTATAATCTGTGCTGGTCACATTTTTTAATCATTAGCTCATCTTTGGAGTAGTTGGCTGCTGAGATTTACCTGCATAAATTAACTGGCAAAATACGATTTTAGTATACTTTTCTTTGCACTTATTTAAGATTAGAAATTTGTAGATAATTTTTATATAATACTCCCTATCTCTACTTGCAGTAAGTTGCCTGAGTGTGAAAAAGTGTAGCTGTCTGGATACATTGATAGTTGGTTGACTGCTTTTGAAATCCTGTGTTAACTTAGCCTAGGGTTTTCTGCTTGCATTATAATCTGTGCTGGACACATTTTTTAATCATTCTGTTCATCTTCCAAGTGGTTGGCTGCTGATATTAACCTGCATAAATCAACTGACAAAAGCTGATTTAAGTATACCTTTCTCTGCACTTATTTGAGATTAGAAATTTGTAGATAATTGTTATATATAATATAATGCATGGAGATAATACTCCCTGTCTCTAGCTGCCATTAGTTGCCTGAAGTGTGAAAAAGTGTAGCCATCTGGATATATTGAAAGTTGATAGACTGTTTTGAAATCCTGTGTTCACTTAGCCTTTGGGTTTTTGCTTGCATTATAATCTGTGCTCCACACATTTTTTAATCATTCTGCTAATCTTTTGAGTGGTTGGCTGCTGAGATTCACCCACATAAATCAACTGATAAAAGCTGATTTAAGTATACTTTTCTCTGCACTTATTTAAGATTAGGAATTTGTAGATAATTGTTATATATAATATAACACAGGAGATAATTCTCCCTGTCTATAGCTGCAGTTAGTTGGTGAAGTGTGAAAATGTGTACCCATCTGGATACATTGAAAAATGTTAGACTGCTTTTGAAATCCTGTGTTAACTTAGCCTTGGGGTTTCTGCTTGCATTATAATCAGTGCTGGTCACATTTTTTAATCATTCTGCTCATCTTCTGAGTGGTTGGCTGGTGAAATTCACCAGCATAAATCAACTGATAAAAGCTGATTTAAGTATACTTTTCTCTGCACATATTTAAAATTAGAAATTTGTAGATAATTGTTATATATAATGTAATACAGGGTGGTAAAACTCTCTGTCTCAAGCTGCAGTTAGTTCCCTGAAGACTGAAAAAATGTAGCCATCTGGATACATTGAAAGTTGATAGACTGTTTTGAAATTCTGTGTAAACTTAGCCTGTGGGTTTTTGCTTGCATTTTAATCTGGGCTCCACACATTTTTTAAACATTCTGCGATTCATTTGAGTGGTTGACTGCTGAGATTCACCTGCATAAATAAACTGATGAAAGCTGATTTAAGTATACTTTCCTATGCACTTATTTAAGTTTAGAAACTTGTTGATAATTGTTATATATAATATAATAGAGAGAGATATTACTCTCTGTCTCTAGTTGCAGTTAGTTGCCTCAAGTGTGAAAAAGTGTAGCCATTTGGATACATTGAAAGTTGTTAGACTGCTTTTGAAATCATGTGGTACCTTAGCCTTAGGGTTTCTGCCTGCATTATAATCCGTGCTGGTCACATTTTTTAATAATTCTGCTCATGTTCCATTTGGTTGGCTGCTGAGATTCACCTGCATAAATCAGCTGACAAAAGCTTATTTAAGTATACTTTTCTCTGCACTTATTTAAGATTAGGAATTTGTAGATAATTGTTAAATATAATATAATACGGGAGATAATACTCCCTGTCTGTAGCTGCAGTTAGGTGCCTGAAGTGTGAAAAAGTGTACCCATTTGGATGCATTGAATGATGTTAGACTGCTTTTGAAATCCTGTGTTAATTTAACCTAGGGGTTTCTGCTTGCATTATAATCAGTGCTGGTCACATTTTTTAATCATTCTGCTCATCTTCCGAGTGGTTGGCTGCTCAGATTCACTTGCATAAATCAACTGACAAAAGCTGATTTAAGTATATGTTTCTCTGTACTTATTTAAGATTAGAAGTATGTAGATAATTGTTATATGTAATATAATTCAGGGAGATAACACTCCCTGTCTCTAGCTGCAGTTATTTGCTTGAAGTGTGAAAAAAATGTAGCCATCTGCATACACAAAATTTTTTTAGATTGCCTTTGAAATCCTGTGTTAACTTAGGTTGGGGTTTCTGCTTGCATTATAATCTGTGCTGGTCACATTTTTTAATCATCTGCTCATCTTCTGAGTGATTGGCTGCTGAGATTTACCTGCATAAATGAACTGACAAAATCTGATTTTAGTATACTTTTCTCTGCACTTATTTAAGATGAGAAATTTGTAGATAATTGGTATATATAATATAATTCAGGGAGATAATACTCCCTATCTCTAGCTCCAGTTAGTTGTCTCATGTGTAAAAAACTGTAGCCGTCTGGATACCTTGAAAGTTGTTAAACTGCTTTTGAAATCTTGTGTTAACTTAGCCTAGGGGTTTCTGCTTGCATTATAATCTGTGCTGGTCACATTTTTAAATCATTCTGTTCATCTTCCGAGTAGTTGGCTGCTGAGATTTTCCTGCATAAATCAATTGACAAAAGCTGATTTAAGTATACTTTTCTCTGCACTTCTTTAAGATTAGAAAATTGTAGATAATTATTATATATAATATAATACACTGACATAATACTCCCTGTCTCTAGCTGCAGTTAGTTGCCTGAAGTGTGAAAAAGTGTAGCCATCTGGATACATTGAAAGTTGATAGACTGTTTTGAAATCCTGTGTTAACTTAGCCTGTGGGTTTTTGCTTGCATTATAATCTGTGCTGCTCACATTTTTTAATCATTCTGCTAATCTTTTGAGTGGTTGGCTGCTGAGAATCACCTGCATAAATCAAATGACAAAAGATGATTGAACTATACTTTTCTCTGCACTTATTTAAGATTAGAAATCTGTATTTAATTGTTATATATAATATAACATGGGAGATAATACTCCCTGGGTAGCATTCACGAAGCCTCCGTGTAAGAGATACATGGCTTACACGGAGGCTGCAGTTAAATGGTGTGATGTCAGCATGTCATGCATATGCATGAAGGCATGCTGAATCACACCGAAGGCTAACATGGTCCGTGGAAGACAGTAGGGGGGCGTGTCCGTAGGCCGAGCCCTGCAAGCGGACATGCCCCCAGAAGAGTAAAATTGCCCAAAGTAAACACCCACGACAGAGGCCATGGAAATGTGAATAAACACAACACAACACATGCCCCCACAGACTATGAACATAAAATATATAAATGAACATGTTATATATTTTTTTTAAATCGTAAAAATGTTTTCCCGTGTGTGTGCTCGTTTGCGCGGGCGTGCCCGTAGCTTAGCTACAGTTAGCAGTCAGTGGAAAAGGATATAAGAACTAAATATGCAAAGTAAGCCAAGAAGCAATAGCGTAGCCATAGAGACGTCAGCTGAAGAGCAGGCATTCATGGTTCGAGCCCCGACAACATCAATTTTTATTTTTAGTTAAATAAGCACGAAACAAGTCCCTGACAAACATGTACACATATAAAATCATAGTTTATGTAAAATGCAATGAAATAGTCCATTTATTTTGAAGAAATGTGAGATAACAAAACAATAAAAAATGCGAGATGTGCCTATAGCTGAGCTACAGTTTAACAAGGTGAGTGCATCTGCCTGTAGGTGAGCAGTGGTTTAACAGGTGTAAAATGAGTGCCCGTAGGTGAGCAGTGGTTTAACATGCTGAAACTGTGTGCCCCTAGCTGAGCTGAGTGCAATATGCGTGCTAACAGCCAAATGAAGCGTAAACCAGCGTACCCTGTTTGCGCGGAGCTGCGCACCGTGCCAACAAGCTAACCGACGGGCAACATTGAGCAAGCCGTATCAAAACTGCCTTTGCACAGACACACCCCTCAGCCTGTCTAGACAGTCATAAAAAATAAAAAGCAGTGGCCAGATTCGAATCCAGGATACTATGCACCATAGTCAAGGTACTGAACCACTAAGCCATGACAGCAGTACCTATAAATGCAGTAATAGCAAATATATAGGAATGAATACAATGTGGAGCATGACAAAGCAGGTTTTGTGAAGTTGATACAATTCCAAAATGGCCAATCACAGATATGTGCGGGAAAAACAGCATATATAAGCCCCATAGGCGGGAATACACAGCATAAACGATTGTATAACTAATTTGCAGCCAGAATGTCAGGAGTAGGTGAGGGTAGTTGCTTTCGAGCACAGAGGTGGGGCGTTGAGGAGTCCAGATACATGGTCTGGTTCCTAGTCCACAATCATGAGGCCCAACTCATGCAGGGCCAGGTCCTGTGGGGAGCATATAGGGCTGAGGCTTGGGACCGGTTGGCTCATGATCTCACCAGTGCCACAGGGATTCCAAGGACTGGTGAGCAGGTTCGTCACCACCATGTGGACCTGAAGAGATGCAAGCAGGACCAATTGAACCTTTGGATCCAGGAGGCCCGACAAATGCCCAACGCCCCACTACTAAGTTACATTTAATTATGTATGTAAGAAATTAAACTAGCTGATATTATGGAGATGTGTATTCCAATATTACTTCATTTATATTACAGCTGCAGGTGTCCGTTCTGTGAACCGCAGAGCCTATGGCGATAGGCTGGTGCGGTTGCGCCACCAGGCAGGTTAGTAATCCTCTCCCAGTAACTGTAAAGAAATATAAAAGTATGACAGTTAGCAAAAGAGTGCAGTGTAGTCACTAAGTAATAGAATGTGCATGTAACAGTGTAAGAGTGTTTGCAAGTATTGCTTGATTACAAAAGTGTGTTGCAGTCTGTAATCCAAACAGAAAAATGAAAATGTCTGAAATAAAGTCTGAAATAAAGATGCCTCACCTGTAATATAATAGTACACAACCTGCAGCAGGCTGAAAAGTACAGCTGCAGAAGATGAGCAAATCACATGTGTGAAATATACCCCTGTTGAAATACTGAAACATGACAGAAGTGAGACTGCTGGAAAGGATTGTAATAACTACAGGTATAACATGTCAATAAAGCCTAGAAGTAAGTACCATCCTGAATAGTAAAATGAAAACAAGTGAGAGAGTGTGAGAAAGAGTTATGAATCCACCAATAAAGTAGTAATAACCCCTGAATAAAGTATACTGCAGTCAGTACAGAATTAAATGAATGTGAGAAGCAAAACCAAACAGCGAAATCTGTTCAAAGTGTTGCTGCAGCTGGAATGTGTATCCCAACATCTGGATATGTTGCTCTCAGTCTGCAATATGCAGATAGTATGATTGTCTGACATACCAAACATCCACAGTTGTCTATAGCTATATAAAGCAAATGTAGCAGGATGATGTAGCTGAACAAAGCCAGATATGAATGTGTATGAAGAACAATAAAATGTATATTGATGTAGCAGTAACAGTCCTATCACCAAATTGAAGTAGTGATCATATAGGAAACTGTAGTTAGAACAGTAGTGTGTATATATGTGCAGCTATTAGAAATGTACAGCATATGTATTGGTATTCAAAGGTGTTAATATTATTTTCTTCACCCCACCCTATAACCACATATAACCCATTCCACGTGAAAATGGTATGTGCAATCACAATTAACACCCCTGGACATTTGTCCTGTTGGGTCATAAATATCTGCATGTCCGTTGATGCATCTGCCCTGTTCATACGTCCAAACCTGATGGCCTGTTGCCATCAATCAACCCTGCATGTTGTTGGACTGTGTATTGATGTTCAAATTATGCATGTGTTATGCTCGCTGTTCAATGGTGTGAATATCTGGGTGTTTGGTTAATGGGAATACTAATGCATGCTGTTACAACTAATTGCGAATGGTATTATATGTTACTAACACAAACTGTCATGACATAATGCAAAATATAGGACGACAGGGAAGGCGGGTTACAGCGGACCCACCTCTCCCACCTCAGCTGGCGAGTGCACCTGGCACTAGTGCCCAGTCTGGACCCTCCTCCGGTGGCCCTGTGCCACCTGCGGGTGGAAGCGCTGCAGGGGATGGGGCCCATCCCCCCTCTGCAAGCATGGCCGGAGGAGAACCACCATTCACCCTCCGTAGCGTCCGGACTGTGGTGCATAGGGAGATCTGGGACTCTTTTCTTGGACACCTACACCAGCTTGAGCCACAGGTGGAACAACTTACGGGCATGCCTTTTGCCCGGCCTACACAGCCCCCAGCACAGCCCCATCCTGGGCAGTGAAGGAACAGTGGCAACTGCCCATGGGTGGGGATATCAGTTCCTCTATTGCCATCTGTGGGCTCATGGGCTCTGGATATCCAAACATCCGTCCCCGTCAATTGTGTAACCCCCCCACACGTGTCATACACCGCCCCTATATACGTCTTGTTTGTCTTGTCTGTTGACCTACCCAACCTACCTCCCCAGCTATACCGACTTCCTTCACCTGACATACCACTCTCACCTAAAAAAAAAAAAAAAAAAAGGGCACTCTGTACCCACAAAAAAATTACGCCCCATACATAGCTGCCCATTCCGCACACATGTCTGCTGGACATGGAAGCTATCAATTACAATTGGCTGTACAACAAGTATTATTGTTGACCTGACACCTCTCTCAGGGGTGGAAGGTTTCAAATGTCACACCAAACTACATACATATGCACAGCTGTTGCTAATGAAGAAATGGGCAGCTATGGGCCTTACCTACATCCCTCCTGCAAATCCCAAGCTTGTTTCCCTACTGTCTTACCCTCTTTGTGACTCCTTTTTCACCACTTTCCTGTCTCCCCATTTTCATTTCTTTCAAAAAAAATAGCACGGGTGTGCGCCAGAGTAAGCACTGTTAAGCGGTTGTAAGCGGGTGTGCGCGGGTGTGCGCGTGTGTGCGCGGAGCTAAACACCAGTGTGCATGTGTGAGCTCCACGTAAACCAGCACTAACCTGGTTACAACTGCTTAAAAGTGCCTTAGTCACTCTGATTGACAGGTCCTGTAGTCAGTTCAAAAGCAAAATAAAATCCCACTGTCAGTCCCGAACCCAGGACCTTGGAAACAGTAGTCTGCATGACCTACTACTAAGCCATGACTCTTATACAAGAACATTGTGCTAAAATAAATATATCGTAATAGTAGGAATGAATGTAAAGGAAATATAGGATGTGTAGTACACAAAGCATGTCATTTAGAATTATTGTCAAAACTTGTGGATTTCCATAATAGTAGTATGTGAACAGAAACAGCCATGCTAGTTGGTAGCTAGTAGGTAATAATGTCAGTTAATGTACATCTGTAAATGTATGTATATATATATATATATATATATATATATATATATATATATATATATATATATATATATATATATAGTTGTAGGTGTCAGTGTGCATACACACTTACTACAGGGAACAGGAGAGAGGAATGGAGAAATGTGAATCTACAACACAGCCTGAATCATGAGAGAGATACTAACCTTTACACTCACAGAACAGAGTCCACAGCATACCAGCATGGTCCCCATCCTTACAATCTGAAAGGGCAATGCCTGTCTCACATACCCTTTTATAGCACTGTCCTGAAATCACAGTGAGAACTGCAATCAGTACACACTGGCTGCATGCAATTAGCAAATGCTGGCTTACAATTGGTGCAGAGGCCATCACATGGACTTATGCAGATACCTACAAAAGCATTCTGTACTCACACTCCACACATGCAATATGTTCATTGCACTGTCTGGAGGCAGACAGAGAGAGAGAGAGACAGACAGACAGAGACAGAGAGAGAGAGAAAAAAAAACAAACAACACACGGTACACACACTGAGTCTAAGCTGTCAGCAGTGACAGTAGCAAGCTGTGCCAGCAGCAGCAGGAAGCAGTAGTAGCGGTAATGCAACCAGCTGCGACAAACACAGGTAATGTGGTAATGTAAAGTAGCAGGTTAATAGTCTGCATACTGTGAACCCTCCATATGTGTCATAGGTCTGTATCTATAGGTATGTCCATGTGATATGTTGTGTGCATGTAGTTCCACCAAAAGGGGATGACTATACATTACATGTCAGTCAGTGTTAGGCCATGATCCTGGCAGCAGTTTTCTGTTGCAGTGAGGCCTGTCTGTAGGATGTGTGTGTCAGCTGGTCTAATGACTATGGCGCTTAGTTAGCAGTCATCTGGGAACTTTGTCATCCACAACCCTCACATGTTCGCTTTTACGTCTGAGAAATAAATGCCAAACAAGAGGGGTCCTAGGACAGAGGCCTGTGGGATACCACATGTGACTGGCATTGAGTCTGATATGGCTCCTACAATATCGATATTATGGATTCTGTATGTCAACCCGTGTGCAACCCATCATGCGACATATGTAGTAACATGTAAGCTAATGAGCTTGTCTATGATGCCAGAGTGGAGTACTGTGTTGAAGGCCTTAGGCAAGTCCAGGTAGGCTGTATGGATTGCATTGCCCTCATCAATGGCTGTAGTGACTGCTTTGAAAGGTCATCCAGGTTCAAAACGCAGGATCAGCCCATCACAAATGCAAACTGGCCAGGAACAAGTGTCTGCAGGTGCCCAATATCGCTGTATATGCGTCCCATACTGAATAATTCCATAGCTTAGCAGACCAGGCTGGTTAAGCTTATGGTGCGGTAGTTCCCAGGGTCAGTAGAGGTGCCTCCTTAGTGGAGTGGGACCACTGTTGCTATATGCCAGTGTTCAGGTACATATCCTGTAGTACAACCAAGGTTAAATATCAGTCTTATATGCGGTTGTATGTCCTCTTGGAGTTCACGTAGCACACATCCAGGGATACCATCAGGTCACATTGATGCTATGTGTTCTGCTTTGCTGAGGGCGGCCCTCACCTGGACATGTGAGATGATAGGGAGGTTACATTCAGCTGTGATAAGTATTTCTACTTGTGTGGGAGAAGGAGGGGAGGATACATGCACCGAACCTGTCTGCAAGAATGTTGCCAATATCTGTGTGTTTGGTGAATGTTAAGTAGGTGTGTATTAACTCAGAGCATATCTGAGGCATTTGGTCCATATGGTTAACATAACTGAAGAAGGCCGTGTGGTTATCTATAGTGTTCGTGTCCATTTCCCTCCCAGAGTAGGACGTGGATGTTGTTATGAGAGACCGTAGCTTATTACCAGTGCTGACCACAGATGCCTTCCCTTAATGTGAATCTGCTCTGTCCTGCAGTAGCCTCCTTCTATTGTTATACAATCTGCCTTTGGCTGGGGTCCACCGGACAGGATGCCTAACCTTTGTGCATAGGGTCTGGGTTAGAAATGTGTGTGCATGTTCCATGCAATCTTTGGGATGTCCATGGGAAGCATTCGCAAAGGGGTCAGCAGTGTGGGTTGTGGCTTCCACTGGCCCAGTGGGCTGCATGGATACCATCTCAGTCCTAATAAGTGAATAACTGTCAAATCACATACATATCAAAGTAGTCTACTGTGCTGGTGGTGGTGGTGGGATATGTATATCCAGGCCGAGTAACTTGTGTCCAGATCACACTAGTGGATGGTGTTCCATATACAGTACCTTGGTATGAACCCCCAGAGTGAGGTTGTGTATTGGACCTGTCGCAGTGTGCTGACCGATGGGGCATGCTACTATGTTGTATGGAATGTGGCAGGTATTGTTGCACAGGTGTTGGCTGAGCACTGATATCTGGCCATGTACTTGTGTATCCACCAAGAGACACACACATGCTACATATGGGAGTAGTAGTATATCACTACAGTTGAGTATCATGTATAGTATGTGTGCCATATATTGCTGACATACTCTGCTGATATCCTGTTTGTGTTCTCTTCCAGGGAGATGGCGCGTCAGCGTAATCCTGCCTACTCTGCAGCAGAAGATGAGGAGATACACCAGAGCCTGGTGCGGGATTATGACATACTGTTTTCCCGCACCAGCCAGAATCAGCAGGAGAGGGCTGCACTGTGGCAAGACCTTGTCCATAGGGTAAATTACATTGGCATGCATAATAGGACATATGAGCAGGTACGACATCACTGCAGTGATTTAATCAGAAATGTCCATCAGCGTGCGTCGGATATCCACAGGCAACAGGTTGCCACAGGAGGTGGGGTGGCCACACATCCCCCCCTCACCAGACTGGAGGGTCTACTCCTAAGTGTTGTGGCTCCAGCCCCGGAACAGCAACAGCAATACACCTGCATCATGATGGAGGCTGGATCCACACAGCAGCATGACATGGAGCGTGCAGGTAATATGCCATATGTACACTTGACTGTTCTGTACACTGTTAGTTTATGCATGTGTAAGGTGTGTGCGTGGTATGTAGCTGTCAACATAGTATGTAATTGTGCAGGTGCGATATTGGCAATATCAGCAGCTGATGTGTGAAAGGCAACTGGTGTACTACTGCACTGTATCATATGCAGTATCAATGGCACAGTTGTGCCCACTGACATTTATATCCTCATTTCGGCAGGTCCCTCCGGTGTTACAGCAAGGCAGGCCATCCATGCTGGTGAGTGTGTTTTAACAATACCTATAATAGTCCTGATAGTGCTAGTAATACTAGTGTAACTCAGTAGTGCTCTGTGTGTATACTGCGGGGTGTGCATGTGTGCATGTGTGCCTGTGTCCACGTGTGCATGTGTGCATGTGTGCATGTGTGCCTGTGTCCACGTGTGCATGTGTGCATGTGTGCGTGTGCCTGCGCCCACGTGTGCATGTGTCCACGTGTGCATGTGTGCATGTGTCCAAATGTCCACATGTGCACGTGTCCACGTGTGCATGTGTGCATGTGTGCCTGTGTCCATGTGTGCATGTGTGCATGTGTGCAAGTGCGCATGTGTGCATGTGTGCACGTGTGCATGTGTGCATGTGTGCATGTGTGCCTGTGTCCATGTGCGCATGTGTGCATGTGTGCATAAGTGCATCACTGGTAACATTGTGTGGACACTGTAAACTGTGTTTCCTGTCTTCCTCACACAGGTACTGGTGCTGCTCTGGTGTCCTGCAGCAGGGAACCTGAATCTGGTGCCACAGGTACTGGTAATGATGATATCTGTGTAATGGCATAGGAAGGTGTGTCAGGGTCTGCCATTGGTCAGCCAATTGACAGTACACAGCTCTCAACCCCATCATTGCGCACAGTCATCCTGCCAGTACATCCTATGTCACCATTGTCCCTAGGTGATGGACAGGATACAGTGGGCATTGACCAGGGTAATGTGGTATCTGTGGCACAAGCTTCCCCACACAGCAGCCATGGGCAGGGTCCTGCGATGGTACCATACAGACAGTTGCCCATGGGTTCTCGTGGGAGCATCTGTGGGCATACTGCCTCTGGCAGACATGCCCAAAGAGGTCTGTCAACCTCAGCTATGTTTCAGGCTGTCATGCAGGCACAGTCGCGTATGGAAAGGTACACCAGACAGGGTCTGAGGGAGCTGAGAGCATGTCGCACAGCCATGACTGACAGTATGTGTGACATCACGGATGCTATCCGTAATTTCAGCGATGTATTAGACAGACATTGTGGGGACATATTACAGCAGTTCCACAACCACATGTCCATGAGCCAGGGCAATGGTGGGCTGTTGCGGCATTGATGTGGCCATATGCCAGCAACAGCAGCAGCTGGCAGTTGGCACAGATGACAACAAGCCCGCACACGCCCCCATAGTGCCAGCAGCAGCCCCAGCAATGCTGGGTCTATGCTGTCATCGGAACACCCCAGGAGACCACGTGCACGTGGCTCTGGACAGTTCCAACAGGGACCTGTGTCCAGTCAACACACTCCCGCTTCTGATGACAGTACCCAGTCTGGCTTAATACCGGATATGGTCCGTAGCACCCCTGCCAGGCACAGGTACTGTGTCCGTGCCCACAGACACTGATCTGTATGACCTGCCAGGTACAGTCTGTGGCTGTCCACAAACCCCTGTATATGGCAGCCATGAGGTGGAACTGTGTGCGTGTATACACACATGCGAAATGTTAACACCTAGGGCTACAACATACATGCACACACTGCACCAACAGTGCCCCACCCTGTACTGCTGTCCCTCACCAACACACATACACACACATGTCAATTGGTGGTATCAGTGGCAGACTCAGGCATACCTAATTCACACCCTGTGCATATGATGAAACTGTGCCACCTCCTGCAATCTCCAACATCAGTGCAGGAACAGGTAAACACGTTGCTGATGCACAGGGTGACTACATAGAAGTGTATTAGTAGTATCATGTTGGTAACAGTACAGTGTGCTGATATGACTGTGTGTATATCCCAGCATGCCTGAAGCATTAACTGTATGACTGTCCTGAATTGTTATCTGCACCCATAGTATGTACCAAAGTGTAACAGCTGCACATTATTGCATACCGGTGGTAAGGATGTCAACAGATAGCCACATACATGTGTAGCACAGGGGGGAAGCTAATGCAAGTAGTGATATGCAATGATGGACATGTACAGTAATGGTGGCAAGTTGCCCACAATGACTATGCAATGCCCACAATGACTATGCAATGTGGATGTGTGTGTATGTTGATATGTGTGCAGTACCAATGTAATCCAAATCACAATTAACTATGACATAATATCAGTTCTACCATGGGCATCTGCGCTGTGCATTCCTGGGTACATGTTGATAGTGCCTACATATTTGCACTGTTACCTACTGTTAGTGTTACCCCTTCTTTGTTGTACAATGGACTACTTCCAGCCCTGCTTACTGTAGCTTTGTTTGCATGCATGTTCGCTTGGGGTTCCCTGGAACACTGCTTCCACCTGCAATGCAGAGTTACAGTGCTTCTGTGGACTCCTAGTGACATCTGCATAGCGTACGATATGTATGTCAAGTTTACACATGACAGAACGTGACTGTCTGTCCTGTTCGCATGTGCGTTGCCTGTGACACATTGCACATGTCTTACCTGGCATTTACCCATGTGTGCAGTCATATATGCCAGTGCTATGAAATCAGTAGCAGTACACCCACACATACACACCTTCAGTATGTTGTTCCCCATTGGCCCTATGTGTTGGTAATCACCATGGCAATCACACTACTAGGGTATCATGTGCAAAGGTAACCTGTGAATCACCTCTATGTTCCAGTTGTGGTTTATGTGAGTCATGTGGCAATGTCACAGCTGCCACATGTATGCAGTCAACCATCACCCCTGGCCAGGAACGTACAACACATGTGTGGGATGCCACCACATAGCCAGTCTGGGGACTGAGTACTCTGAACCCAGTAATGCCATACCCTGTCAGGTGGCATGACATACTACAGTGACTACAATACCAGTCAGACATAGACCTGCACTGACAGCAATCTGAACACACTGGGGCATACTTGGAGACTCAGAATAGCATCCTACCTGAGCATCGCACACCTCTGCAGCTGGCACACAGGCATACGTTACGTCGGAACAGAGCACATGCCACACATGGCACACACATCCCATGTGCCACACACTCACAGCCTGTAGGGCTACACAACACACCTGCTACAGATGTGTTGGGTACCTCTATTGGCCGCTGCAGTGGGGTCCCGCTCAACAGGCTGTACATGGTGAAGGTCACAGTGATATGCCTGTGGGGCACTATCGTCCACCACAAAATACATGCATACAGGTCAGTCAGAGGCATGGACACATATGACTCAGTCATTGACCATGCCACTATGGATGACCTGAGACATACCTCCCTGGACTACATGATAGGGAACATAGAAGGGATCTCTCAGCATGTGGCACGGGCCAGTATGAGCCTGATCTTGGTTGCCATCATACCCTCACCAGGTATGCTACCACTATATGTAGGAAGGGTGTTCTATGTCTACACTCTGCTCAATCTCCAATGTCATTCATAGGGTATCCACTGGCTGGCAACATGTGCTTACATGCTAGGGAAGCCACAATGATTTGCGAGGGGCAGCTTGCACGTGACACCCATGGGCCAATGTATATTGGCGAAGCCCCTTGATACACACATAGTGCCTTATGCTGCAGGACACGGATTACATAGCCACCTCCGCAGGTATCACACAGGATAGGGCACTAACAGTGATGCTACACAACACCAGCAGTGTACACCACAAGATGCATGCACTGGACACTGTCCTCAGCACGGTGAACTGCAATGTCTGTGCAGTACCAGAGTCCTGATTCACGGCTCACAGGTGCAACCCATCACTGCCGGGTTATACCTCATACCATGCCTGTCATCCCCTACACATGTAACACACATGGACAGGGGGGTGGTATCCCAAGGCACCACAGATACAAACACCTCCAGGTTGTTGGCACAGCACAAAGCATCAGGGCCTATTCATGTGCAGCTAACAGTGTGTCGGACTGCCTTCTGGTTCATAGCCTGGCACACACAACCCTCCCATACACAGGAAACCCACCTATCCTCCATAACAACACTGGCAATATGACAGTCTCAAGAACTGTCTTTATATGGCTGGACTGCATCCAGCCAAACATTGTGCGTGAGCATTACTGTAGCAACAACACACTAGTTAAAGGGTTCCCAGCATGTGGTCACTGAATTGCAGTGGAATAACATGTTACCACTCCCACAACAGGTGGGAACATGCAGCACCTGTACATTGACTACATGTAGACTATATGGCCCAGGCCAGATGTGTATCCCCTGCTGTAGGTATTTTACCATATACACCCACACTGTATAGACACATACTGCGTGCGTCCCCTGCACAGTAAGACACAGTCATATTGTTATGCATTGCAAATACCATTTATCCACTCGAGGCACGTGTCAGACATGGTAACTACTGCAGGTCACAGGTATTTATGTGTATGTGTCACACACATACATCATGTGTGCATTGCCATTGCTGGTTTAGGCAATGGCATGCATTGTTATGCACAAAGACCCACACAAGGTCATAATGTGTGACACAACCACATGTGGCAGTTGTGGGTTTCCAAAACATACCTATCTGTACTCTGACAATGGTAATAGACCCAGTAGCGGAGCACACTATTGGCATTACTGGCCAACTACCCCTGTTTGGCTGTGCTGATAGTGTGGTGACATCCCCTGTGTTTACTGGGGGAATATGCAGCATCTGGTGTATTGTAGTATTTGCCAAAAGGAGCTGTTCTCTCACACTTGCAATTACACACACCCTACTACCACCACACGCACTTACCATTTGCAGGATTCATACCCCTACCTAACTATGTCACGACACGTGAGAAAGACTCATTAGCGAAGTGCACTATTCGGATTACTAGGAGGTTCCTCTTCTCAGGCTGTACTTATAGGGTGCTGACATCATCAGTGTTTGGAAAGGGTAATGTGCATCATGTAGTGTGATCTCCTGATTGCCAAAAGTAACATGTTTTTCATATAGAATTACACACACACAAACTCCCCACATCCAAACACACACACACTTGCCATTTGCAGGTTTCAAACCCCCTATGTTATGACACTTGAGAGAGACGCTTTAGCAGAGTGCGCTATTCGGATTACTGGGAGGTGTCCCTTCTCCAGCTGTATGTATAGGGTGCTGACATCATCAGTGTTTGGAAAGGGTAATGTGCATCATGTAGTGTGATCTCCTGATTGCAAAAAAGCACATGTCTTTCATACATAATTGCACACACACAAACTCCCCACCTCCAAACACACACACTTGCCAGTTGTAGGTTTCAAACTCCTATCTAACTATGTTATGACAGTTGAGAAAGACGCATTAGCAGAGTGCACTATTCAAACTACTTTGAGGTTTCCCTTCTCCTGCTGTACTTATAGGGTGCTGACATCATCCGTGCTTAGATAGGGGAATGCGCATCCTGTAGAGTACTTTCACAGTTGCCAAAAGGGACATTTTCTTCACACAGACTTGCACACACACTAACCCCCCACCTCCACACACACTGGGCAGTTGCAGGATTCAAACCCTTACCTGACTATGTTATGACACTCGTGACAGATGCATTAGCAGAGCGTGCTATTTGAATTACTGAGAGGTTTCCCTTCTCCTGCTGTACTTATAGGGTGCTGACATCATCCGTGCTTAGATAGAGGAATGTGCATCCTGTAGAGTACTTTCACAGTTGCCAAAAGGGACATCTCCCTCACACAGACTTGCACACACACTAACCCCCCCCTCCACACACACTGGGCAGTTGCAGAATTCAAACCCCTACCTAACTATGTTATGACACTTGTGACAGATGCATTAGCGGAGCGCGCTATTCAAATTACTGGGAGGTTTCCCTTCTCCTGCTGTACTTATAGGGTGCTGACATCATCCGTGCTTAGATAGGGGGATGTGCATCCTGTAGAGTGCTTTCACAGTTGCCAAAAGGGACATCTTCCTCACACAGACTTGCACACACATCAACCCCGCTCACCCACACCCACACACACTGAGCATTTGCATGGTTCGAACTCCTACCTACCTATATTATGACACTTGAGGGAGACGCATTAACAGAGCACGCTAACCGAATTACTGGGCATCTGGTCTGCACCTGCAGTATTTATAGGGTGCTGACTCTTTATTTCTACAGAGGTATGTACATCTAGTACTACCTGTCAGGTGGGGGATAGCATATATATGCATTTGCAGCCACCTACGTCAGGGTCAGATATGCACATCGCACTGGCAGGTTATGTTCTATACCATGCTTCATGACCACAGGACCTGTAACACACAACACAACCAGTCCAGAACACCACTCCCACATCCAGGACACACACTTTGCTTCCCTGGGAACAGTGCCGGGATATGCAGGTGTTCACATACACCATTTCAGTTGTTAACATCAGGTACAGGCATATTGTGTGTGAGAACTACTCAGGCCTCTACCACTTTACCCTACAGCCACTACAATTTGTTGGGTCCATGTGCTATGGCAGAACCACACACCACAGCCACATGGGGGAATACATATTGCACCTGTCCATCTGCAACATGGGTACTCACTGTTCCACACCAGAGGTAGACCACCATTGCTGATATCTGACCATACCCACCTTTCCCTGGACATCCATATCCCATCTCCACCCCCAGGCAAGGTTGTCACTGCACACAAACTGTATTTAGCACAAGCAGACTCTACACTTGTGAAGACTGGGGTGGACAACTTCAAAGGACCCATGCTGGGGGACTATACTGGCCACTCTGCATAATCCTTGACAATTGCATTCTATGAGCATGTGTAAGGTTTGCATTGATCATGCTATCCCACATATACCCATGACTGCTCCACAACAAGACACCTGTCAGGTGTACACCAGCCATATATGAGCCGTCCAACAGACAGAGTGAGCTAATACATTGCTGAGCTGTAGCCCACAGAGGGAGGACATCTGTGAACAGTTCCAGCACGACACTTCATTCCCACATAATCATCACAACACAGTGTTGACAGTGGAATTGTCCAGACAATGCAGATAGGGCTCCCCTCAGTCTGTTATTGACGGCCACTTACTGTTAGAGGTCCTCAGCAACCCTCTTCCAGCACACACCAACAACATGGCTGTGGCTTAGCACATTCAAACCCTGGGATCTCCACTATGACCCTGCTTGACAGAGGCACAGCTCACTAGCCTCACACGTTGCCTTATGTGACCTACTTTACAGTGGCACAGTAACCTACTGTACTGGGGATGCAGATGCCAGGCACACTCTGGCTAAGCTGTCATTCCCTAGGGCAACAAGCCTAGTATTGACCTCTACACCCATATGTTCAATTGTCAGATGCACAATATTTGTTGTGCTGTTATAATGTTTGCAGGTCTTTATTGCCATAGCATTCCCTGTTCCTATGAACGACTTGTGTATCTGTGGAAGATGTTTGAATATGAGGGCGATCCACTATATCACTTATGTCTCTGTAGTCATTTACTGTGTGCACTGGGCAGATTGCTGTGTTGTGGTTGGTTCCTGGAATGACACGTACAAATACCAGATATGTGTGGCCAACTGCTAAACGGAGATATGGCCTAAGTGTGTGAGCTTGCCCAGTTCAGCCTTTCCATGGCATGTTGTCTGACATATGCCTCATTTATCAAAGTATGCGAGCATGCCCAGTGTGAACTTTCCATATGTTGAACTCTGAAGTCCACCACATATTTGGGTGTGTGTGAACTTCAACAATATCTCACATTTATGGTTGTGTGTTGGGTGTCATGTTGTGTACTAACTGGCCAACTGCTTCATGTCTGCCACAACAGGGATTATACTGTGCCCGCAGGGATTGCATGGGATACTTTGCAGACAGTTGTCAACATACTTTCATAATGACCTAACACTGTAGTACCGTAGAGTGTACTGGTTCAGTACTTTCACTGTGGTGGACAGTATCCTGGGCGTTAGTCCTATCACTGCTTGACATCTTCATAGTGAGCACAATAGACTGTGTAGGGGTCAGTTGTGCACATATGACCATTTTGCATTATGTTCAGATATGGACTACCTACATCAGGCTCATCCAACATTGGTAGTGTATTCCACAACATAGGTGGACATTGACAAACACTAGCGATGTTCCCTAGGCCATTTCTGATGCTAGCCACAGGGTGTGTTTGTCCTTCGACACACATTATAACCGGAGTTTACCAAGACATATGTCATGGTTAGTATACTGTGCCTCCGTCTACCTCTGACATAACAGTGATACCCAGGGTTAACCTACCATCTCCCATCCACTCATCGGGATTCCTCTTGAGGGGTGTCAATAGGTGACTCTCTGGCTAACCTGTACTGGGAGTTTACTCAAGAGTGGGGGTGCCTTCTGTGTTATGGATCATTCTCTACAGCTTGCCCTATGTATGTCAGTTCTGGGGTTCAGGTCTCTCATGTGCATAGCTCACTGCCATTCAGATTGTACAAGGTGCAGCATGTTCTTTGATTCCAGCTTGGACATGGCTTCATACATCAGGCACTGCTTGCCTCTGGCTGGGCAGTATGGCAGTGTGTGGAGCTGCAGTTTGTTTACTCAGGCAACGCATGGCATCTGTTCATGCTCTTTGCTACTCATGGTGAGGTACTGTTGTGGACTTTACATTTGATGGAGGTGTCTGCTGAGGTATATCCCACAGGGGCTATTGTAGTCAATTGTGACGCTGATGGAGGATGACTGCAGAGCCACAGTGATCTGCCCTTATCTACATCTGACAACCTTCATGATTGGGTGGGTATATGGTATGTTTCTGCGAACACTACAGCCACATGTTTGTCCAGTGCAGGATATCTATCACCTTGTGTCCCCAGGTCTCTCATTACATGTTAGGTACGTAATGGGTTAACACCTGTGTGGTAATTTGTGGGCACTTACTGTATATCCACGGTGGTTGTCTATACACAGTTCTGCAATTAGCTTGCTGACATGGCTATGGCTCCAGTTGTCTGTTTCTAGGTGGCCCTTTTGTGGGTTGCTTGTGTCAGCTGGAGGTCAGATATGGTGGGCTGTTTGTACTCCTCTGCATACATGTTCAGTCACAGTCCTTCCATGTTGGCCTGTACCTATGGGACATATATACGGAACAGGGGGTCCCAGGACCAAGCCTTGTGGGATGCCACTCATATCTGCTTTGTAGTCTGACATGGATGCAGCATGTCTGACCATGTCAGTTCTGTCCTTGGTCTGGTTTGCAACCCCTCTACTGACATAGGGGTATATATTTAAGCTGGTGAACATATCCATACTGAACTCGTAGGGTATTGTCTGGAAGCATATGCACGGTCCAGCTACGCTGTGTGGACCACATTGCCCTCATCAATGACCTTAATGACTGTTTCAAATGGGTCAAACATGTTTAGGGGCAGGATCTGCAGTTACAACAGCCACACTGTGTAGGGTCTTGTATCAGTAGGTCCACGATAGCTTTATGTCTGCGGTACATACTGATCCTTTCCATAGCTGTGCAGACCAAGCTTGTCAGGATCCTGGGGTGCTAGTTTGCAGTATCCATTCAAGCAACACCTTTGTTGTGAAGGACCACTGTTGTTGTACACTGCTCTTTGGGTACATATCCTGTGGTAAAGCTGACATTGGGCAGTAGTGTGATTTGGCATTCCATTATTCTTGGAGTCCATGTTGGCCTCAGCCCAGGACACCATCACATACCTTTGCTGCTGTGTGTTTTGCTTTGCAGATGATGGCTGTTACCTCAGCATCTGCAATGTCAGGGACCAGCAGTCTGCTGGGATAGATATTTTGCATTCTGGGGGGGGGGGGTTTGCACTGCACCTGTCAGGTTGTATGTTGGCAATATGTGTGTGTGTTTGGTATGTTGTTTGTAATATCTGTGTGATTTGGAGCATATCTGTGGATTCCCAACATGGTTCCTACCATCAGTTAAGTAAGCCTTGTGATTATCCTTAATGTCCTGTACAATTTGTATCTTCATAGGTTCATGGGTTCATACTAGGCTATCCACCCTAGGGCATTAATAAGCCAAGCCAGAGTGTGTGTGTCTTTTGCCGCCCCTTGCTAAGTGACTATTATGGCCATTTATGATTTTCTTTACTGTGCCTCTGTCTGGACGTGCAGCAGGCTTCTGTCACTGCACAAACATCTATGTTCTCCATACTGGGAAGTGCCTCAGGGACATGCATATTGCAGTTTACACATCTGGCATTGGTGAGCATTACCCTTATGTTTCTTACCACTTATGTTTTCTAGGGTGATGGGTAGTCTTTTTGGCCTTGCCTACGTACGGCTCTATGGAGGTGGCAAAGGCCTTATCCAGTATCCAGACGCCCAGGGGTAACAGGTGCAAGCCATCCCTGGAACAGCAGCATGGCTTGTCATGCATGACATCTCAAGCAGACAGACATTAGACCCTCTTGGACTGACAGCTGTAACTGTGCCACCTGTTAAAGATGATCATTCTGTGTTTGTACTGTGGCATCATTCTTGGTGAGGGTTGGATGCTGCAAATGGCCAGTGTCATACCGGCCTGGGGTACATACTTAGAGAGCTCATCCATGTCTCTTTTCATGTAGTCCAGGGAGGTACATCTCAGGTCATTCACACCAGCATGGACAATGAGTGCATCATATTTCTGCTTGCTTTGGGGTGACCTGCGTACTTGTGTTATGTGGCATATTGTGGCAGCCTACAGGCAGTTTACTGTACCCTTTCCCTTGTTCCATCTGGTGAGTGGGACAGCAGTGTGTCTGCCTATACAGACACCTATTACAACTGTATCAGGCATGTTGTTTCTCCTTCTGGCCTGTGAATATTTGGCACACCAGCTTTGTGTACTATGTGTTGCATGTGCTATGTTTGGAGGTTGTGGTTGCTTGGGATCTGCTTTGGAGGCTTCTGTTGGTGTGGTGTGTTTGTAATTAAGGCCTCCAGGAATGTTTTTCTGTGTTTATGTGTTTGGTTTACAGTTGTGATAGGTCTATGTGGGACTGGGTTTGTGATGTATGTGGTTAGCTTCTCCTCCTGACTAGTTTTGACAGTACTGAGTTGGGGGAGCTCAGCCTCCTGTTTGGATACATGGTTGCATCTCTCACATATATTTGTATTTATTGGGGGGATTTGTGGGTTGTCTGTGTACTTGGGGCAGGTGTCACATTGCCTCTGGATTCACAGATTCTACTTGTTGTGGCTGGCCTTAGTGGATTGTATGTGTGGACATAGTTTATTGCCATACTACTGATCAGTGATTACTTCCCTTTTTATGTTTGCTCTATCATGTAGTAGCTTTCTCATTCTCTTGCATGGTTTGGTAATGGCTGGTGTCCAGCATGCCAGTTGCCTGTGTGTATGACATTGTGTCTTGTATTTATTTGTGATTGCATACTCCAAGCATTCCTGGCTGTGTTCATGGAATGCCTGTATAACATGTTCTGCGGTGTGTCCCATATTCTGCACTTGCACAGGGCCTTTCGTGGATTCCACATCGGTTTGGAGGGGTGCAACCTATGCTTTATACATGTTTTTCACTGTGGTTTTCTGGCCAGGGACTGTGGTCAGGGTGTGTATATCCAGTGTGATTACTCTATGGTCTGGTCTTACCAGTGAGGGATACACTTCTCATCTTGCCATCCAGTACACATGTTGCTGATTATCACATCCAGTATGCTTACCCCTCTTGGAGTGGTACGTTGTTCCTGGGCATTTTGGTTTATGGATTCTGGGAACTTTTCTCCTACTGTGTTGGTGCTAGTATAATGCTCCCAGTGTATGTCTGGGTATTTTCAGTCAAGCAATATACTGTGGTTTGGGGGGCTTGATATATTCATGTATTCCAACATAGGCCAGGTGCAGTTCCTGGTATTAGGACAGTAGTCTGCAGCAGGCTATATACTGGGAGGTGGTTTTAGCCATTGGTATTTGACCATGGCTAATCCATGCTGCTTCTTGTTGTGGTACCAACATGGGGGTGTGGTTATCCTTGACATTTATTGCTAGTCACCCTCCTTTTGTAGCTTGTTCCATGTTTTGCGGCTGTACAGCACAGTATGAGGTGTGACCTGGTAATGTTAGGGTGCTGATGAGAGCCTTGACCCAGTTTTCTATTACAGGACTGATATCTACATTCTCCATACTGTGTGCATTTACACTGCAGACATCTTGCTGTTTAGACTTCTGGCATTGGGTAGCATTACATCTAGGTTCCTATCCCTTGTGGTACCTATGAAGGTGGGTTTGTGTTTTGAGACTTACCTATTCAGGGCATGCTGTGGGTACTGACAACCTTTGCCAGTATCCATGGGGCCTGGACTGATAGGTGCATGCCACCCCTAGCAGGTGGTGCATCATGTCATGCTCTACATGTCTTCCCAGGCTGGAACACATTGGCTCCCCTTTGACTAACTGCATTACTTCAGCCAGTTATTGCAATTGATCATCCCATCGTCATTTTGTGGATTCATGCTTGGTGAGGGTGGATGTTAGTCAGGGTCCTCAGGTGTGCATATAGTACATGGTGTTACATTACATAACACATGACATTCATGCCTCAGGTGGTGCTACAGGCCTGCCTCTGTTGGATGTGCATATTACACTCCCTGTACATGTTTGTGAGCAGGCCATGTCATTTTAGGCATCCCTGTTATTATTTGAGTGAGTCAGAGGGCGTATCATTCCCAGGGTTCCTACTGAGCCAGTGTATGTGCTATGCGTTGCCTCTTTGCCAAGGCCAGGGCACACTGGGCACGCCTCCTTCTGCCTACTGGGGCAGGCTCAGGTTGTTCCTCCTCCGAGTCACGCTCTGCCTGTGATGGCCTTGGCAATGGTGGGGGGTTGTTTGGCCCAGCCCTATGCTGGTCCTGCTGCAGCTGTTTTCGCAAGATCATATTATGTAGCATAGCACATACCATGACAATTTGGGTACATGTAGTTGGTGTATACTGCAAGGCTCCACCAGATGTGTCCAGACACTGGAACCATGACTTGAGCAGCCCAAACACATGCTCTATTAATTTACGTGTTTGTGCATGTGCCTCATTATGGCGTTCCTGTTCAGGTGTGTGTGCGTTTCTGATGGGTGTCATCAGCCACGGCTCCAGTGCATAACCTGCATCCCCCACTAGGTGTCCGTGTGGGATGTCCCCATTGGCAAATGTCTGGTACAGCTGCATCAAATGCCAGATGTGGGAATCATGGTAGCTCCCAGGACAGCCAGCACACACATTCATTATTATGCCCTGGACATCACACATGACCTGGCAGTTGATGGAGGGGAAGCCCTTGCGGTTAATGTAGGCCCTACCCCACTCACCGGCTGGTGCTTTGATGCATATGTGCGTGCAGTCTATTGCACCCACTACCTCAGGGTATTCCGCTATTTGCTGGAAGAGATGCATATTGCTGGCCAATACCTCACGGGCATTGGGGAAATATACATGATCACCGACATGTGCTGACATGGCATCCAGGAACTGGTGCAGTACCCTGGAGGCTGATGCCTGTGATATCTCCATCATATCACCAGTTGGTCTTTGGAAGGTACCTGTTGCTAGTATTCTTAGGCCAACACTTACCTTGGTTTCCACTGGGATGGGTTCCCCTCTGTTGGTTCTGTGTGTGAGGCGTGGCCTGCACAGCTCAACTATTTGCTGCAGGAGCTCTCTGTCCACTCTATAGCGCTCTACTATCTCCAGCTCATGTAACCCGTGGTAGGTGACCCTGGGCCTGTACACTCTTCTCCGTCTCCTCACTGTGGGTTGTCTGGCCCTATCTGCATTGTCACCACCCTCAGCAAGTCGCCTATGTCTCATTATGACAGCTATGGCAGCCCCTAACATTTCTGCTCTGAGTTCAGCTTTTTCAGTTTTCACTTCTAATAGCTTACTCCTGTCTTGCAGTGTCTCTTGAGAGAAACATCCTGCACTGCTGTTTGCAGAGTTTTAAGTGCTGGGCTGGGCTACTATTCTGCCTGTATAATTGCCTGCTTCTAATTGTTGTCGCCTGCTAGCTCCAGCAGTATTCCCTGCTAGCTTCCTACTAATTCTGTTGCTTCCTTTTTCCTTTCTGTTTCCTCAGGGGGGAGCAGCGTGCATACCAGCAGAAACATGCTCACAGTGGCTTACACGCATGCACACATGCTTACACGGTTCAGGATCTGCCTATTCGGGTTAAAACATGCGCAAACCCATGCAAACAGTGTTACAGGTCTGCCAACAGGCTCCTACATGCTCAGTCTGCCCTACACACGTGCACACCAGCGCAAACAGTGTTAAACATCTACCAACATGCTCCCACATGCTCAGTCTGCCTTACACGCATGCACACTGCCCTACTCGCGCTTCATGGTGTGGACACGTGTGCATGCATGCCCAGCAAGAAACTTTGGTGTAAGTAACAGTGTACACCTTCCATTTCTTGACTTTCCCATGCTTATCTTGTGGCACTCCTCTTTCCCTGATCTGTGTCTGTCATCTGTCATGTTACACTGACCTCCAATGAACTGCATTTCTTTCTACCATTCCCCCCTGTGATGTCACCTATTTCCTACTCTATTCCTTCCCTTATGTATCTCTTACACTACTCAGACTGTGCTCATTTGCTATGAGATTTACATGAGATTGCCTACTAATGCTTAGTTACATGTCTTAGACTCAGCTTCCCCCCTTAGCAACCACTACACGGTGGCCATGTTGTTTTTGGTCTGCTGGTCCCTGCATTGTCATTCCATGTATTGCATAAAACCCACATTTGTGGGTTTATAACCTTCATTTTTATGTTTTATACAGCGTAACCCGTTTGCGCAGGGCTGCGCTGTGTTTAATTTAATTTATCATTTTTGCATTGGGTTACCTTGCCAATGGCCACATATTTGGCCATTGGCATGCTGCCTGACACATATGCACCCTTTATTTGGAGCTGACATGGATCCGTTGTGATTTTTGCAGAAACGTAATCAGTTGTCAACTGAGTACATTTCTGCAGCTAAAACGTCTCTTACACAGGCTGTTTTCTGCTTCGTGGATCGCTAATATACCTCATTTGCATACCTTTTGGCTGCAAATGAGGTATTTAGCATATCCACGCCCAGTCCGTGTAAGAGACATTTAGCTGGTCTCTTACACGGAGTTTAGGGCTGTTCCTGGATCGCGAGGCTTGCATGGAGTGTTACACGTCTCTTACACTCCATGCAAGCCTTCATGAATCCTGCCCCCTGTCTATAGCTGCAGTTAGTTGCCTGAAGTGTGAAAAAGTGTACCCATCTGGATACATTGAAAGATGTTAGACTGCTTTTGAAATCCTGTGTTAACTTAGCCTGGGGGTTTCTGCTTGCATTATAATCAGTGCTGGTCACATTTTTTAATCATTCTGCTCATCTTCCGAGTGGTTAACTGCTGAGATTCACCTGCATAAATCAACTGACAAAAGCTGATTTAAGTATACTTTTCTCTGCACTTATTTAAGATTAGAAATTTGTAGATAATTGTTATATATAATATAATACAGGGAGATAATACTCCCTGTCTCTAGCTGCAGTTAGTTGCCTGAAGTGTGAAAAAGTGTCGCCATCTGGATACATTGAAATTTGTTATACTGTTTTTGAAATCCTGTGTTAACGTTGCCTGGAATATTCTGCTTGCATTATAATCTGCGCTGGTCACATTTTTTAATCATTCTGCTCATCTTCCGAGTGGTTGGCTGCTGAGATTCACATGCATAAATCAACTGACAAAAGCTGATTGAAGTATTCTTTTCTCTGCACTTGTTTAATATAAGAAATGTGTAGATAATTGCAATATTTAATATAATACAGTGAGATAATACTCGCTGTCTCTAGCTGCAGTTAGTTGCCTGAAGTGTGAAAAAGTGTAGCCATCTGGATACATTGAAATTTGTTAGACTGCTTTTGAAATCCTGTGT
>NC_056726.1:1640381363-1640460463 GCF_019279795.1 Protopterus annectens | reverse complement strand
TTCGGTACTTCAATTAATTGACAGATATCCTCACTCTGTTTTAGTACTGTGTTCTTACTCAGGTGTCCCTAGGTATGTTACGTGTTCGGGATGTGGTTTCAATAGCTTCTATTACATTTGTTCGTTGTGCTACCTCTGTTGCCACAGGATAACGTGTGGGGACTAGCCTGCCCTCCCGCTTAATATCCTGCATGTGGTATCTGAGGTGGTAGGGTGTTGTGGGGCATCGGTTCTACTGTATTATGATCTTCTCTGTAATGTATGATGCTTAGCCATTTGTAGTGTTCTATTCCCGTTGGTACACTACCTCAGTCCACCGATGTGCATGACGGATACCCAATTGTCGCTGTTTTGTCGCCTGCACATCTTAGGGCTGCCACCTTTTCCAATGCACAATGTGGGACATTAGTGTTCGGAACGTGTAATTTGCCTGGAAAATGCATACCCACGGCCAGTACATAGGACAGGTATTCACGTTTTGCCAGGAGAGCGACCAATTGTTGTAGCATTTCAGTTGCTTATTCTGTTTATTATTATATTTTGCTGTTCCACATACAAATTTACTGTTTTATGCTACCATCTTGATATATATCTGGGAAATGTTTGTCCTGAGATATCAGGACATTTGACATTTGTTCGGTTTATTTACAGGACACGGCTGGCCAGAGAGGGCATATCCCTCTCAGGGTGGAACAGGTGTTTACCTTGGAACATATGCATCAAATTTTCAGGGATTACAATGTTTCAGTAACGATATGTTGCCTAATATACCATCAATGTCATATTTATTACCCCATTTTGCTGCGTAACTCACATTATGTGCAATCTGCGATTGCATATTCTTCACGTCACCCGTCAAACGCGGATCACATGATCTGTTGCTTCAATAATCTCCCATATCCTCTACACGACTGCTACGTCCCTTCTGTCATAACACGTGTGTCTCCTTCCCTGTATCCACTGTAGTGTCTACAATCACTATTTACTCTGCTGTGTGTTCCCCTGACCTATGTTCAGATTTAACAGTATGTGGGTAGGTCTTCGACCCGATATCACTACTGTTAACAGAAACACAATGTAGTCTGGTCCCTGATCTACAATAGACACAAAAAGGCAGACACTCCTTACCTGGGCCTCCTGTTTAAGGCTGCACGTTTTCTTCTTGGGATCCAGTTTTCCGCTTTTCAGCCACAGATCAGACAGTAAACAGCCTCTTTACACACAACAATTCAGTCGGAGGTCTTTTCATTCAAGAAGAACCATTTATGCATATTCTCCAGCGTACATGTCTAACCAGCCATGCACTCTGACCTGTAGCTTACCAAGGGAATTCGGATTACAAGGATCACAATGTGAAATAAGTTGTTACAACCAGACTGTAGTTATCAGTAGGCTTTTCTAAGTGACAGCCGATAACACAGGAGGCTCGGGTTCAGAACGTTTTAGTAGTGTACACAGGCAGGCTAAATAATATACAGTCCAAGTATGAGAGTTTTGTCTGACTCTATACAGTAAGCAGTTTCTTTATATAGTGTTTACAATCAGCTTTTGCCCACCTTACTGACGTGGTCGGTCACAGGGCATTTCCATCACTATGGTCCGCAATTGTCTATACATACGTGGGTGCTGGGGTCGTGCTTTTAAATTGTTTTGCCATGGGAATAACACAGCCTTGCAAGGCACCTTGTACATTACAGTATCCTTTTGTGATTGTAGCTGTTTCAAGGACCCTAGACTGTTACGATACAGTGGACAGTTAATTTCTTAATACGTTGCTTTGTCTCTCTGGTAAGGAGTTGTACTGCTATCTTCGATTGAGCTCACAAGGCCATCCTCCTCTGGGGAAGGAGTGCTGTTATGCATGTACATACATTTATTGTTCTGTAACCCAGCAAATAATTAATGATGACAGACATGAGCCTGCTGTACTGCTTACTGCCAGGTTCAGAATTCCATCACAGTACAGCTTAGCTTCACCAATTACATGCAGGCTTAGTTCTACTGCCATATTGTGCGGTACAATTCAATACATTATATAGTATTTCGAGTGTAAACTGGAACTTCATATGTGTTGCTATATATTTTACTGAACAACATCCATCCGCCATATGCATGTTGTTCCGTCCTTTACCTTGACCGTGTGTATTTGTCCGTCCAGCTCGCTAATCTCCACATGTGATGTCCCAGTTTCCCTTCTTTGCCTGTAGCACCCTGTTAGGACGTCCTGTGTGGTAGGCACCTGTTCCGCTATATGTGATCGACTTCACTGCAAAGATAATCATCGATGTGGTGGTCCAACGACCGACTTGTCCACATGTGTACAGTTATGTGCACCGTGGTCGTATGCAAACCTAGATGGTTTGGACGGGTACATACTACATGCGGATGTACACATTCTGCTGACACATTCACATGCAGCCATTTACATATCTGTACCTGCGGTGGGTTGGTGACATGTGGTGCGTATTTGCCAGCGTGGCATTGCCTAACACAAACATCTTACCACAGTTCAGGTATGCACATTGTGTGTGGTTGTATAGCTGCACACGGATGCTAGCAGGTTTGGGTGCAGGGGTATACATGGGTGTGACTGACATGTACAATGAGGCTATTGTGTAGTACATCCGAATGCATGGGTTCTGCTTCTGGATATTACACTTCATCATACACCATCCAGTGTATGCAACAGAGACGTTGCTGGGTCTGGGATATGTTGCTATGCACATGTTTGCCTGTGGTTGAGGTATCTTGCTTCCTTACTGTTGTTATGTCAGCACAGCTACCCGGCTATGTACTGTCACTACTGCTTGTGACCATTATGGTTGGCACCTTTTCCAATGCCCATAGTGGGGCATGTTATGTGGACACTTCGAATTTGCAGGACTACACATACCCAGGGCTAGTGCAGTTGACAGAACTTCACTTGTTTGCCATACTATGAGCTTATTCTGTAAGCGTTTGGGTTCCTTATTTATTTTCTTATGCCATGTCTGTGTTCCATATCGTAATGTATATGTTTTATGCTACTATTTACATGTATATTGCGGAATTTATGGCAGGGGATCGGAGGTCATTTTCCATTTTACGATTGTTGCAGGGACACGACTGTCCAATCAGGGACTGTCCATGGCACATTGGGACAGCAGGTAACCCTGGTGACCATGCCCATGTCGCTACTGGGGTTTCCACCTTTTCCATTTTCCGATCTGGGATATTTCCGGGACTCACATCTGACTTTACAGGCCGACACATACAACGGTCACTATATAGCATAGAAATTCACTTGTTTGCCTAAATAATATGCTTATTATTGTGGCAATTTCCTTGCTTATTCTGTTTATTGTGTCATTTAGGTATTTCTGTTACAGAAATAACCAATTCATGCTACCATTACATTAAATACGGGATATCATTGTGTCCTACAATCGTAGCACATCAGCCATTTCTAATACGTTTTTGGGACACAACTGTCCATGGAGAGACTGCCCCAACCAAAGTGGGACAGGTGGTGACCTTAGTCGCTGCTCCTATGTCGGTCCCGCGCGCTGACATGCGCCTGTACACCTTCTCTGAGTGTAAACACTGACAGTGCATTGCGGGATGAACGCGGTCTTATGCGTATCCTTTGCTCCTTGGACGGGTACACTTATGCCTTCGTGGCTTCTATTTGCTTCTCCGTTAATTTGGGACGGGGACTATGTTGCATACTGTACGTGTTTCATTCTGCACAGGACCTGGCTGCTGCCATTACTATTGTGGGCGGACCGTGGCTGTCAGCACATTAGGTTGCTCACCTCATGCCGGCTTAGACACGCCTCCAGACGCATCCTACCTGGGCTCGCTCACGTACACTACGCACGTGTCTGTGATTCCGGTGCACTCTCATTAATATGTATATGGCGCTACTGCGCCGGATATTCCATGCACCGCCGGCGCAGGCCTTACGCCGGCCTTGCGCCGAGCTTCATGAATCCCGGGGATCATTTTTTTCTTTGTCCCAGTATATTTCCCCATTAACTTGTTACACTTTCATACTCACCAAAAAGTCTTTATTTCATTTGTTGTGAAATATATTTCATTTTTTTAATTTAATGTATTTACTTACTTAACATTTGATTACTGGGAATGTCTGAAGTCCTTTTTAAGGGGTGGCCTGTGGAGAAAAGCTCCAAATTATTACAAAACATTTTAAGAACAATAATTTTACAATCCTCAAAAATAAAGCAAAAAATCTGCAGTTTAAATTATAACAAATTCGACACAGCATAAAAATACTAGTTAAGAATCAATACAAGTTATATGACAATGATTTAATATTTAGAGAAATTTTAGACAGTTTGTATTTCACCAAATGCTTTACACTTTGGTTTGTTTACTATTGACCAGCTTTTATTAACAGGATCCTTATTCTTATTACAACTTCTATTATTCATTATTCTTTTTTATTATTAGAAATAAATCATTTGTATATGTCAAACATATTGGAAATATAACATTTACTTTCCTCTCCCATCTTGCATCTCTCATTTCATACATAAATACAAGCCTGTACAACTGTACTCATTACTAATATAAACAAGCATGTACTCATTGTGCATCCCTGTTTACCCTTCTCTTAATACTTATTTTTTCTAACCATGCACTATCCATAACTTATACACATATGCTCTCATTACATTTCTTTATTACATTAATATGTTTTCCCCTATATGATATGCCTCTAAAATCTGCCACATTGCTTAATGGCTGACTTTATCAAAGGCTTTAGATACTTCACATTTAATTAGTTTTACTCTTTAATTTTCTTTCAGTATCAACTCTTTTACTATTTTCATTATAATTAACATTTTATTTATCTCTCTTCCTTTTATACCAAGATCCCTCCTACTTCTAATTAATCCAATACTTTATCAATCTTTTTTGTAGTATTTCCATAAATATTTTATACTCAGTATTCCCTAATATTATTGAGCTCCAATTTTTATATCTTATCTTTCATCCTTTTTTCATATAAATTGTATTGTTCTACCACATCTTCTTCCATTATACATTCCTTCATACATTCAACTAATATTTTTTTCAAAAACTTCTCTTTCATATTTATTCATTTCCTTATAATGCTCATAACTAATCCCACCCAGTCCTGGCTCTGATTCATTCTTACCTACATTTATCACCTTCTCTGTTTCTTTTATTTGTTATAGCAATCTTTACTTTTTCAGATTTTTTTTTTCATTTTCCATTCTTCTTGCAGATTCATTTCCTCTTTTTCTAACATTTTCTCTACAAAATTATCTACATCCATAACATTTTTTTGTTTGCACTTTATGTCTCCTTTGCCATCTAAGATGGCATCCGTCATTCCTTCTCTCAGTTTTTACTTCTTTTATTAAATAAGTAAAAAATGTCTTCTTTCTTTCTTTCCTTTTATAAAATCTCTTTGTCCATGTAACATCATTTTTACATTTTCTCTATTCTTTTCATATATCTATTTTTCTATTTCCCTTGCTTTATCACTTCCTTGTACTCTTTCTCATAATTCCATTAAAATTATTTATATTTTATCTTATTTTTTCCCCATTTTTAAATATGTGTTTATACTTTTTCATATACATTATTCACCACGGTCTTCAATTTTTATAAAATGCTCTCATTGTCATATGATCTTTCCATAATATTCTTTTCTCTCTTACCATTTCTTCCTCCCTTTTAAACTCTCCAAGTAATCTCTTTATCTCTTTTACCTCCTTTATTGTTTTGCTGTCTCCCCCTATTCTAGCCCATGCTGCTGTAAGATCTAACAACTCTGTTAACTGTGCTTCAGCTGTTAATTCTTTCATGTATTTACAGAAAACTATAAAATCAATGCGTAATGTAAGTAGATTTAAGATGAAGACCTGTGCTGTGTATTAACTTTAATCCATCAACTACACTCCTGCTCTGTGATTAAAAATCTCTGTGAAATAGTTTGTGCACTCTAAGTACCTCTTACTAAGTTGGCCACTGTCCCCCTTTTCTTGACCAGAAACTATATTGCATATGTCAGTTATTTAGCATCATATATGGCAGAAAACCTGTATCTCTTTATTACTTGTTTTGTACTGGCTATAATCAGATTGATGTCAGTTATAATTTGACATGTGTGTGGGATGGGCACTGTAGTAGAATGTATTTCTAAATACCCCCTCAGTGTTGTCAGCTCTTACACTAATTTGGTATTCTTCTTCATAGAACAGGTATGTGTCACATGTTATTATATTTTTATTTGTTCTAAGACAGTGTAGAACAGTGAAAAGATTTTAGTAGTGTGTTATATCTGTAACATTTCTTGCAGATTAGATAAGCTTTATGTATGCTGAGCATGTTTTCCTTTAACATATATATATATATATATATATATATATATATATATATATATATATATATATATATATATCTGTAATGTAAGTTGCTGGTGTTCTGCTATATATACAGAATACTGTTTTGAAGTACTGTTTAATACCATGAAATTTTACTAAGATTTGGTTTTATGTTCTACTTATCAGTGTAGTGCCACGTTCTGATAATTTGCTTGATATAGCTGTTTATATACCCTGCCTTAATTTGGTTCTCTATCACTATGCCTCCTGCTAAAACTACTCTGAGCTTACATTCATAAACTTTCTTACCATTACTCTACTCATATACGTCTCTGTATTCTTTTGTTCTGACTTACTGTGATCCTTCTGTGATCTCTTTTTTGTATAATAAGTGCTAACTCTATTGTTCAATACAATATTATGGTTTCATAGGTTCATAGGTTCATAGGTTCATACTAGGCTATCTGCCCTAGGGCATTTATAAGCCTAGCCAGAATGTGTTTGGCTTTCGCCACCCATTTTAAATTTATTTTGCTATGCCCTTTTTCGAGGTTAGTATACTGTGCCTCTGTCTAACAGTGACACAGAAGTGATACCCAGGGTAAACCTACGATCTCCCATCCACTCATCAAGATTCCTCTTGAAGAGAGTCAATGAGGGACTCTGCCTAACCTGGACTGGGATTTTATTCCAGAATGAAGGGAGCCTCTGGGTTATGAATCTGTCCCTCCAGCATGTCCTATTTATTTCAGTGCTGAGGTTCAAGTCTCTCGAGCACGTAGCTCGATGGGATTTGGATTTTCTGAGGTGCAGCATGTCCATTAATTCCGGGTTGGACATGGCTTTATACGTCAGGCACAGATCGCCTCTGGACAGGCGGTATGCCACTGAGTAGAGCTGGAGTTTCTTTAACCGGGCAGCATATGGCATCTGTTTGAGCCCTTTGATCCTCTTGGGTTGCTAACTGGCTCATTGACAGATCACACTCAAAGTTGGGGACTTTACCTCAACCAGCAGACTCTTTAGCAGTGGGGTTCCACAGGGATCAGTGCTGGACCCCCTATTGTTTGGAATATACTTCTCTGAAGTTCTGGCTAGAACAGAGGGGCTGTGGCTGACTAACTTTGCTGATGACTGCAAATGAGTTTAGTAAGGGTTTCCTCTTCCCTTCATTTCTGAGCACGCTGTCATTACATCTGACCTCGATACTGCAGGACCTCTGTCATAAGGCCTTACCCCTACAAGTTTACTGAGAATTTTTTCATTGTATAATAGCCTGCAGTCACTACATCTGACCTTGATACTGCAGGAGATCTGCCATAAGGCCTTCCTCCTGCAAGTTTTTGAGAATTTTGTCATTGTATAATTTAAGCACATTTAACATGACAAACCTTGCTGTGTGTTAACTGTAATCAATCAAATACATGCCTGCTCTGTGTGACTGAAAGTTTCTGTGAAAATATCTCTGCATTTTAAAGACCTCTTAGTAAGTTGGTCACCATTCCTTTTTTCTTGACCAGTAGACAATACTGCATATACCAGTTTTTTAGGATCAGTAAATGACAGAAACCTATTTTACTTCATATCTTTTTATTACTTTCTTTGTACCAGCTATAAACTGATTACTGTCAGTTGTAATTTGACATGAGGGTGGGATGGTAAGTGTAGCAGAATGTTTTGCTAATTATACGATAGCTCATTGTTGTTGTTGTTTGTCTTTCGGCTTTTCCCAGTTAGGGGTCACCACAGTGAAACTCCGTAAAGCTAATGATTGGCAGTTGGTTTTTATGGTGTCAAGTTGCCAGCCTGATGCCCAACCTTCAACAAAGGCACGCCCATTCAATGCATGTTATTTGAATGCCCACTCAACCATGGGGAGGACATGCAGACTCCACACAGAAGGCACTCCCATCCCAAGCTGAGAACTGAACGGGAGAACCTCTTGCTGTGAGGCAACAACGCTACCGCTGCACCACCGCGTGATATACTTACTATTCAAAAACATGCATGCTGATTGTTCAGCCCAGTTGGTGTGCCCATTGCAAATCCAGAGTATAACAATAGAAAAAAGTCTGGTCGCTGATGTACCATTGAGCAGCCAGACTTTTTTTTATTAGTATATGGTACAGAGGCATGTGTCTCAACTATCTAGATTTTGTCTTATATTTTTGTTATTTTCATCATAAAATTTGTGGTTTTCTGACAAATAACCAAAGAATTAAGTCACTAAATAATGACATGCATTTCTGTTTCAGATTTCACATCCTTCAGACAATGCATAATACACAAATATTATTCTCACAGTTTTCTGAGTTTATGAGTAACATTTAAAATCAGTTCCCATTTTAGAGCCTTTGTCTCCCCTTTATTCATAACACTTTCCACATTTCTTGAGCTAAGAGGTTGTGAAGGGCTTAGTGAGGGCAAAGCAAATACAAGGAAAATCAGGTACATTCTACAAAATTAAAAAAACATACCTGATGACCAGTGTCTGTCATACCTTCACATTGGCCAGATTTTATATATAAAAAACAAACAAAAAAACAGTGAAGATCATCCTTTCTACATTGCTTGTTTTCCACATCACTGATGCACTGTGCAAGTGTGGGAACAACATAATGCCCATACACATGCACTGTACATCAACAAACATGGAAGAATGCAGAAACAACATGTAGGAACACCATGGCGCCATTATACAAAGACATTATTTTAAGAAAAGCAAGTAATTTCTTTCTTAAATAATGTTATTGTATAACAGCAAGAACTTGCACGTGTGTGGGTGTAGTAAAGATTTACCCAAGCTTGCTTTTTATTAATTACTCGGGCTTTGCCCTCATGCCCAAACCATGCCAACCATGGGTAAATTTTCAATATACCTTCACCCACTCATCAGTTTTGCTTAAATACCCCTCAGTGTTGTCTCCTCTTACACTTAGTCACTATCTTCCTTCATAGACCAGGTATGAGTCAGACTATCTCGGTGATCATCTCCCAGTCTATAAACCCAGACATCTCACATGTCCAGTTAAACAGCATATTTATGAAGCAGCATGCAACCTTTCGATGTGTAACCAAGAAATGTTCATTAGTGCACAATCATTGATTAACTGAACTTTTTACAAATCCTCCCCTTAGACGATGTTGCAAATGAATTTAATACAGCTTTTCTAAATATCCTAAATAGCCTTGCATCTCCTAGAAGGAAGAGACAAACAACAAATAATGTTGTCATTTTTACTTTTTATTCTTAGTCCCCTTCTCTGGGGCTGTCGAGATATTACAAATGTTTGTCCACTCTCAATTCCTTCTTCCATTCTTCCTCAACTTGCTACATCTGCATAACATATGCTTTCCTGTAACAAAATAACCTGTTGCAGAGGTAAACCATTCACCAAATGTTAATTCTGTTTCCATCCTCTCATTTCTTGCACCTGTAATAGTCCCTCCACCAAGACCCTCCATCACCATCCCTTTCCTCTCTTTAGCTCTACCTGGTTTACTAAATCTTCCAGTAGTTGTGTCTTCAGTCCACCAATTTCTGACTCTGTAACAGTTATTTCATCACTTTCTCCTTCCTTCAGTAAGTTTTCTCATGTTTCCCTCTCCATCTTTACTGCTCTCTCTTCCATATTGTAATTCTCAGAATTGCAGTTGTAGCCCTCTGGCACTACCTAGCAGCTCCAGGAAGTGCCTCACTTCTTCTCCTCCATAGAGTAGAGGAAGTTCGCTGTTAGCCTGGTCAAGTTTCCCCTAGTCAGTATGAATACCACTTTGGGTCTCCATTGAAAAGGGAACACTGGTCTAGTGGGGCAAACCCACTCAACAAAGTGTAAATAAATAAATAAATAAATAAATAAAGAGTGAATGAGAAGGCATGAAAATACATATTGCTGTAGAATCAAAGCCACTGAAAACATTAAGTCAATAAATGCAAGCATTAGAGCTACAACTTCTCAGTTCATGCTTAATGTTATTCAAAAAGTATTTTGAAGAAAACTGCTATTTATTTCTCCATGTATTATCAGTATTCCTTTCAAAATTTACACATATTTGCACATCATGTCAAAGGGAACACACATTCAGTAGCCATCTTAAGTGCAACTCCTGACTTTCATTTTCTTGTACCACTGTGTTAGATTTACATTTGATGGTTATGTTTTTACTGGATACATATCAGAGAACAAATAAAGCTGCTAATTTGTGTAACTGTGTACCAGGAAAAGTTATTGGGTATTGATTATAGCCCGGTTAATAAAAACCTAACATAAAGACATTGTTTTCATTTGTCCAGTATTGCTGTTTGACTCCGTGATACAGGTTTAACACATTAATGTGTTTGTATATATTAATAGTTGAGTATGTTAACAGACCATTGACAGCAACAAGGTCATGACATACTGTGGCAAAAGGGGTTTACCTTTTCCCCAATGTTGTGCAGTCTTGGAGTTCATGTCTTTAATTTAGCATAGGTGTGGAGAGGTTACCCTTTCCCTAGGAAAAAACAAAACTTTTGGGAAGGAGTTATATAATTTGTTCAATTAGTTCATTTTTTAATGTTTGATTTTGAAAAACTGACTTTGAGCAATGTGCATTTTGTTATATATTATGAATCTATTTTAATAATAGTACAGTGCCGACTGAACTTTCATTCTAGCCAACATTCAAAATTTTGAGATGTTACAATTACAAATTCCAGAATATTTGCAACTTATCATATTTTCTCAGGGTGTGCAAATTGCAATTGCTTTAAATTACTTTATTTCTTTTCATGGCTATGTCACATCTGTTTCACTGATTCATTTTATTAACCATGGTGTTTGTTGAAAAAACATGTGAGCGTAATGTCAGTATGACTAAGTTAAGCAAATAACATCCTTACTAAGTATTCTAGTTTTATATATTCTCAATATACTACTAATATAAGAAACCATGCTGCTCTGCAGTCCGTGATCTACAAACTATAGCAATCTCAAACAACTGAGCATATTTCCTTACAAACAAGCACAGACATATGTTTGACAACTTGCATGAGGAAATATCTGTACCATTATCAAAATAATAAACAGTCAACTGTGTACAGTATGTATTTGAACTCCAGAATTCTTGTATAAATGTTGCAAAATGAAAATGATGTTTTAATGCAGATCTGAAATGAAATCTATCGATTGCTGCTAATGGCAGGAGTAGTTGTGTAGAAATTAATTTATTCAGACACCTGAATATTATAGATTATATGTTTTTCCATTATGCTTGACAGCTTGTCAGCTTGTACAAGTATTTTAAATGTTCTTCTGTCCCTTGGAGAACATTAATTTACTTTTTGAAGCTAGTTCATGTCTGTTGGAGATTAAATATAAGATAAATATTATATAAACATAACATTTATGAGACAAAGGGCAGGGCACCTACAAACCATATTGGTTCTGTCCTTGGACTATGTTTCTACTTGAAATTTCTTTAAATTCAGTGCATATCTGAAACTGGCCTTTTCTGAAGAAATGTATGAAGTTTGGAAGTGTTATGTTGATAGAACTATCTAGAAAGAGTACTTACTGCTTCAGCACAATCCCAGGGACTGAGTACAATGTGGAGTAATATGGGAAACCCAAAACTTTAGAATATGACATATGACAACTTATTTGAACTGTAGAAAGTATTTTAGGAAATAGAATGTGGTACTATAGGGCAATCATTATCAGTGCAACTGCATCAGCAGTTTGAAACTGCATACATAGCAGTGTTGAATGACATGCAGGTTACACACTTGCAAACAAGGAGGAAATTGTAAACAATGCAAAAAGATGAAATGCAAATTACATATAAAGCTGTTCATTTCAAAGAGGATAGGGAAAATACAGAAAGTATAGTTAGCAACAAAGTAATCTTGTATGTGCTAAAGCTGGCCAGGGTGTTTAATAATCAATGCCAGGGTGTACTGATGTATACCACTAATGTTGCAGCAGGCATAATAAACATTCTACTGAACCATTATAAGCCATCTATTGCAGATATCATACTCACGGACAGCTTATATGTACACAGCCAGGGAATATTCATTCAGTCTCAAATGGACCATTTAATTCCATTAGGTTATGGCAACCATGGCTTATCCCAGCACTTAGTGGGTACAATGCAAACACACACACACACACACACATACACACACACACACAAACATATGCATGTATGCCTGCCCTCACTGGGCTCACATGTCATTGTACAATTTGTAGGATTTCTGATTCATCTGTTGAATGTGTTTGATGGATGAGGAAACTGAAGCATCCAAGTGGGCAATGACTGGACATGTATATGGCACATAGTAGGCTCCTTAGCCAAAAACGAAATGAAGAATAAAGCACCCGCAAGGCAGTAATACTAACATATGTGCCATTGTGCCATCCTAAAGCCAGCAGACCATAAAAGGCTAATGGGTAGGGCACTCAGCATATCCATTATACCAGCATTAAAGTTTTGGAACAATGCCAAAGAATGGAAAATGCAGGTGAGTTGTACAATCCCATCTTACTGTGATAGACTTATAAAGAGTTATGCATGGAAAGTGGAATCACATAGCAGAGTAAACAGGCAACCTGTATATTGTGAGAAGAGGGAGCAATGCATCAGATCATTTAAGCATGGAAGCATTATCTGGTATAAGGGAGGATGCTTTGTAGCATTCAATGTCTTGAAATGCCTGGTAGTTGAACCTTACTGTTACTATAGGGTGAAAATCCTTTAGCTAGTATGCATAAAAAGTGGAAAACATAATATTCCTAAATAAATGTTGTATCCAGTAGCTCATGTGTGTTGTAAAATATACACAATGGACAAAGATTGAAAAAAAGCAACATAAATCAAAAATCAAACATTGAAACATAAGACTGTGTCATGTAAAAAGTAGATTGTCATAGCACAGCAGACTCTAAAATACAACAGAGATGATGCTTTGTATATGAGGCAGTAATTGACAGATATACTGACAACTCAGTCTGATAAGTCAAAATGGTAGGCATAACAATATCACAAAACTGAAATCAATTGTAAAATATATAATATACATATATATATATATATATATATATATATATATATATATATATATATATATAGGCAGAAAAGGTCAGATGTAGCATGTAAACATGATGTTAAAGAGATATTACAGGTTCCACTGGATGCTGGTCAGGGCTTTTAAGGTAAATATCACAGATAGAAGAACATTTGTAATAACAAAAAATATATAACACCTTTCTAATTTTGTGCATGAATGTGTCACATTATTTGGTATAGATGCTGTGCTGTCACTTTCAGCAACCCCATCCGTCACAAAGGCAATACTTGTTTCAAAGGTCCACAGGAATAAGATGGGGACATAGCATCATGAAATGAGAAAAGCTTGGTTTGGTTAAAATGCAAATAATTTATAAGATTATAAAGAAAAAACAAACTCCTCCTGTGAGATGCTATTCAATCATTATTATTCCATGCACAGAATAACCATCAGTGAGAAACAAAAGTAAGTTATTATGTATAAAATTATAATGGCAGCAAGACATAAATGACTAAAAAGACATATTAAAGTCTATTCATAAACGTTTGAACTGAGTATACTCTGATTAGTCCTTATCCAACATTAGTCATGCATATATGATCATTTTGAAACTCTTCCCAATCCCTTATCCCAGAAATTACTCAGGGTAGATGGGACATACCTCTCTGCTGCCCCTGTTTTTCAGGGATTCTCTGATTTTGCCTCATAAAATTTGCAATTTTGTGAAAAAAAAAAACAGTTAAGGTTAAACATTAAATAATTCCATCCAAACATCATAGTTTATATAATTTATGTTCATCAAGAAATGCTTATTAATACAAATCCAAATGCTTTGTATTCATCAGAAAATGCATATTAATACAAACCCTCTTGATCTGTGAACTTTCTAAGTTAATACTATCATTATTTAAAAGCTCTTCCTGATACAGGACCTTTGTCCCTGATTATGTTTTTCTTTTGCCCCTGATTTTGGAGAAAACAGGTTCAGTGCTATGGATAGGGGAACTAGAACATCATTAAAATTAAAATGTTATGCTAATGCAAGACAAAGTCATTCTCCTTGCTTCAATGAGACCAATATCAGGCCTGATGATATCTCAAAAGGGTCCAGGTCTGAAGGAGCTATACATACATTTATGGATCAGTTATCTACATGAAAATCAGTCCATTATAAATTCATCCATCTATGGATTAAGCACAGCAGTATTAAGACCATTAACATAACAGTTACGTACCATACCTAAAAAGAAAATAAAGTATCTCCTTCAAGTAGTGAATATAAAAGGAATTCCCTTAGGCAGAAAACTAAACATTTATGCACATATATTAAAAATGCCCAGAATATCCATACTTCACACTCATCTGAGACTACCCCTCTCACTCTCACACACACACACACACACACACACACACACACACACACACACACACACACACACACACACACACTCGCACTTGTACACATGAACACACACTGTAAGTTAAGCATACATACTAGTTTCATGCAAAATTCTTTAACAGCAAATTTATTAAAGAAGGTTGACAAACCAGTAATAAATAACTGGGCCAAAGAAGGACATCAGCTCCCAGTATGCTTAAGCAGTCAACATGAATCAATGTATCTTTAATGGCAATCAAAGGCAATATATCAGCAAACAATGAATATTATCAGCAGAACAGAAATCAGCAGCAAGCCAAAAAACAGTCATATTGCAGCCTAGGTCACACCCACATTGTGTGCCATATTTGTCAAGCCAGTTCTTATTACACTGGGGTAGAGCACTGAGCCAACTGGATCATTTCCAGACCAGCCCTGAATGGATGCAGAATGTGATAAAGTGATAAATTTAACACTATTTACAATCAATTGCAATGCTGAGTAGTGTAGCAATACGAACAAAACATCAGTTGTTTATAAGACAAATAATATTGAGTAAACCAGAAATGTGTTAATAGACTGTGCTGCAGTAGCCCCTGTTTATTGTTGCCTGCAAACTTTTTTTTTTGGCCTCATAAGAACTTCACTTTGTTGTAAATGCCATGATCCAAAGAAATCCATTACATTAGTACCCTCTTTGTTGTTGAACAGGCATTAGATTATTAAATTATTATGGCATGGACTATTTTATTTCTTTTTTTGTCTTCTATGTATCACATAAACAGGTGCAAACTCATTTTTTAATTCTGCTTTCTATACCCAGGATTCATCATAGACCCTTATCAAAACTTCAGAGTGCATACTAATAAAAACACAGGCAAAGTGCAGGCTCAACATTCCTAGTGATTGCGCAAGCCCTTGTAACAAATGTCCTAGTCCCTAAACTTGAGTATGGCCCGCCTTTGCCGTGCCTTCACCCATCTTATAATATACACAAATTAAAAGCCATTAAAAACAAAATTGCTGGGTCCATCCTCTTGACAGATCAACAAACATACCCTTGTCATGTACTATTAAAATTCAAATGGCTTTCAATAACTTCCTGCGCTACTCTCCTAGTTGGCATCCTTATAAATAAAATCATAAAACTAGGATAGTGACCCCATTGAAATGTAAACTACCTATTAAAGAACACAGCTAGTTACTACGAAATATTCAAGAAGACATTAACCTAGCTAGACTTAGATTTAAGACTGTGATAGGATAAAGAGTATTCACAGGACTGGTCTAATCACCTGGAACCGTCTCCCAAACAAAGAAAAAATTCACAAATATTTTTTTTATAATTCAAGAAAGCATTAAAAGAACACATCCAAAGTGAGACAGCTTGTATGTGGTTTAAAGATGTGTTAAATAACCCAGATGCTTGACTGGTATGCATTTTTGCAACCTGCAAAAAGGATCCACCCTAACTATAATATCCATCCTGTTTACTTGCAATACTTTCTGCCCTCACTTGTTACCTGCTGCTCCAAATCTACCTTTGCAAATTGGAACATACAATGTGTTACTGTAGTAATCACTTTATGTGTTAACAAACATTAATAGCTCTGGCTTTCTCCAATGATATAGTTGTATTCTTCACTGTTATAGTATAATTTAATTGTACTGTGCGAACCACTGTTTTATAATTCTCTGCTACATTGTGCATTGATTTTCTTTTTAAATGCAAGGCCATGGCAGAAAAAGGGTACCAAGACCAGCTCAAAAATAAATGTGTTTATTTTTTGAAATTTGATTACTGAGAAAGTTGGACAGGGTAGGAGCCCATTTTCACTGGAGGCCTAGGGTGAAAATCTCCAATGTATTACAAAACATTTTAAGAATGATAATTTTACAGTCTTCAAACATAATACAAATACATCTACATTTAAAATAGTTTTACCAAATTAGACATAAAATGAAAACATTTGTTAAGAATAGATACAAACTGTATGACAATGACTTAATATTTACAGTCATCTTAGCCAGTTTATAGAAAAATTAAACAGGAATTGCAATATGAAGAGAGCAGAAAAGCAGGGTTATGGCATATTTAGAGAGAAAGCCAGGGTAGAGAAATTGATAGAAGTAAGGAAGTAAGTAAAGTTAGAGAAAGGAGCTGTGGTATGAATAGGTACTTGTTCACATTTAAGGATATAGTGTATCCTGGTATTGATCAAGAACAGAGACAGATTTTGGCCAGGAAGTCTTTCAGAATGGTTTTGAAAGATGGGAGGGATGGTATTGACTTTATGGATGCAGGTAAGGGGTTCCAGGCCTTAGCAACATGGTACAAGTCCAGATAATGCCCATCAGATTTGATAGACTTGTGGACAGAGAGAAGTCGCTGGTTATTGGCTCATAATGAACAACTGGGAACATAGTTCTGTAGAATGGTATTTAGTACTGGACAACCAGATGGATGTTGGATAATTTTATAGGTGGTAAGAAGCCGTTTATTTGTTAGTTGATGGGATAGTTCTAACCAATTTAGACTGTTTATTGCTGTAAAATATAGACATAGATTCAAACTAGGCTAACTGCTTTTTATGGGCCATTAAGTCTATCCAATTACCTCATGTGAAAATCAAACCCTGTACCTTGTGCTTGTAAGGCTAGCACCTTAACCATTATGCCAACCTTGCAACATCGGAAAATGAGGGTATCAGAAATGATGGCTTATATAGGTTCATGGGTGGTTATTGCCCAAAGAACTTGGGCCAAGTAAAGTACAAGCTGAGGCTTTGATGAGATTTAAACTCATGATCCCTGGTTTACAAGACCAGTGCTGTAACTCCTAGAGGGTTATGAAAGGGGTATCTGCTGCAAAATTAGCAACTTTCAGGTTTTGATTTTTGCGATGCCTGGAGATTAGTAAGGATGTGAGTGCCCTAAAAAAGTGTGGGGAGGAGATAAGTAGCATCAAGTCCATTTTTAGTTGCACCAGGGAGAAAGTTTATGGCTCTATAAGGCAGCCCTACTTTTTGATGAGTTTTTCTTATGCAGCTTTTTACAAGCAGGTTGAATTTAAGATTATCATCCACCATTATCCCTATTAATTTGCTATCAGAAGTGAATTCAATGATTGCATTATCAAGAGCAAGAATTTTAAATTTAATTTTTTTTTCATGAGAGAAAGGAGTTTGCGGAAAAAACTAATATTTTTATTCGAGCAGGAGGGTGAGAATGAGTTGTAAGTTACAAAGCCATGTTTCAGTGGCTGTTAAAGCTTCCTCAGTAATTTTTTGGAGATGTGCTATGTTGTCAGACATGCAAATGAGTATATAGTCATCTGCCTACTGTATTAAGGAGGCCTGTTTTGTGGATGTGTGGGGAGTGTTGGTGAGAATGTTAAAGTGGAGGGGACCAAGGATAGAGCTTTGTGGTACACCAGTGGTGACTGAGATGTATGGAGAAAGGGTATAGCCCCATTTTATTGACTGATATGTAATAGACAGGTAGCTTTTAAACCATAGAAGGGTGGGTTGGAACAAACCTAGTGAGGATATTTAAAGTAGAGGTTTGCTGTGACAAGCTGTGTCAAAGGCTTTAGACAAGTCTAGAAATAAGGAGGGGACTAATTTGTTATCTTTAATTATTTATTTTTGACTGCATCTGTACAGGTTAGAAGTGCAGTGTTAGCACTATGGGAAGGACAGAATCCAGGTTGTGTGGGGGATAGGAGTTCTTCCTGCAGGAGATATGTTAGCAATTGTTTTTGAATACATTTTTAAGCATTTTGGAGAGGGGGATAAGATTGCTATAGGTCTAAACTTAGTTACGTCTGTTGAATTTCCTCCTTTGTACAGAGGAGTAATGTGTGACTCTTTTCAGAGAGGGAGTGTGGGACTCCTGAACTGACCAGTTTATAAGGATTCAGAGCAGATAGGCAATGCCACTGGCTGCTGTTTTAAGGTACTCACACGCAAGGTCTTCATCTGAAGCAGACAATGGTTTAAGTTTGTTTAAGAGTAGTTTTATATAGGATGTGGCACAGGTTTAAAGGTGAATGTGGATTTGGAGATACATGGCTGTTGGGCAGGGTTAGGAGTAAATGCTGGGAACTCCTTGGTTACAGATGCTATACTATCTATGAAATAAGAGTTGAATTGCATTGTGGTTTTGAGTGGTGAGGTATTAGGAGAGGGGTTAAGATTGAACTTTTGGCCAGGATGCAAGATTTCTTTCATGGCTGTCCAGAATTGGTAAGGGCTGTGTTTTGTATTATTCAGAAAGTTATTACAGTATAGCTTTTTGTCTTCATTGATTTGCTTTTTAGTACAATTGTGAAGCATTCTGATTTTTAGGATATTGTGGTATTTTATATTTTGACATCTTTCCATGCTGTTTCTCTATCCTGCAATAGAATTCTACTTTTTTTGGATAGCCAAATTGCATTATTTGTTTTTAGTATCTTTCTTCTAGGAGGTACAAGGCTATTAGGATAGTCAGGAAAGTTGTACTGAGTTCATTTACAGTGTCATCTTAGGAGAGGATTTTTAAGCAATTCCATTTAATAGATGATAGGGTAGTAATGAACATTTCTGAGTTAAACTGGAAAGGTTGCATGTTGTTTTACAAACATGCTGTTTAAGTGGATGAGTGAGACATTTCATTGCACAGGTTTGGAAATTATCACTGACAGAATCTGACATTGTACCTGTGGTGGTGCATTTGGTAAGGTCTGATACTCCAAGAAATTTGATATTTTGCTATAATGTGTGGGGCTATTAATTAGGTGTGCAAAACAATGTTCATGGCATTCACATCACCTAGTACTATTTTTTCTTGTGGAATTGTAGTGGATACCCACTGTAGGATATATTCCACTATACCTGTATTGTCACCAGGAAGAATGTAAAGGACAGTAATACATATTTGTTTATAATTGCTTATTTTCTGGAAATTAATAAGATGATCTTCTGAACTCAATTTTGTTATTGGTTTGTTACAATGGGAAATGTGGTAGTTGCTGGGAAATATTAAAGCAATACCACCCACCTTTCCTCTTTATATGGTCATTACAAATAATATATCTAGGAGGTATAATTTTTGGAGTTGTTAATGGTGGTTTGAGCCAAGTTTCAGTTACAATGAGAATATCAGGCTTATGTTGGGTATTCCAGGTATGTAGCTCAACAGTTTTATTTCTTATGCTTCTAACATTTATAGCAGAAACAGCTATATTACTGGTGTTAGGCATTGACCATTGTGGGGTTAGAGTACTTTGTGGAAGAGAATTTTCTTGAAGTAAATAGTGATAGGTGGGCCAGGAATGTCTCCTAGAAGGATTTTAGTGTATCGGGAAAATATTGATACTAGTTTTTAGACAGTATCTTCCCACTTAAAGTTGTTTTGCTTTGAAATTGGCTTAATCACTCTATATTTGGAGTAAAGGTGAAGGACACCATTAAATAGTTTAGTGTTATGTTTGGTGAGTGTAGGGAGAAAGTATAGATAGGTGGTTGGGACAGAATTGAAGAGATGTTGAGAGCTATTACAGAGTCATGATAGGATGAGAGATGGGTCAGTAGGAGGATAAGAATAGAGCATAAGCTGAGGAATGGCACAATTAAGTAAAGGGATCTGTATTGTATTAACTAATACATACATAAATAAAGAAGTCTACATGGATTAATGCAGTTTCTGTATGTGCTACATTCTTCTTGATGTTCAGTAAACTAGACTTAAGGTTTTTATACAACTTCTGTGGCAAAAAATGCAGGAAAATTGTGAATTTTAATTTTTATAGTAATTGGGCTAGTCCCATCACCTCCATTATATGTAATGAAGCCCTTAAACATTGCAGGATGTTTGCCAGTGCTGATATGGTCTTTTTGGAGGGTATTGTCTCAGCCACAAGGTTGTGTTCGGTGTGAGTTATTGCTGAAATAAAAGACAACATCTGGCTAACAAGCTGTTTTGGAAAGTGGGTTTTATCATGTCTCCACATGGAATTGCTACAATGTAACTAAAGGAATTACTATTAACATACTGGAAAATAATACTTGCATAAAGTTGTGTGCAGATGACTGCAGCTACATCTGATTCACTTGCCAGATTCCCAGTAATCTTTTCTTTTTCTTTCTTTCTTTCTTTCTTTCTTTCTTTCTTTCTTTCTTTCTTTCTTTCTTTCTTTCTTTCTTTCTTTCTTCTTTTGGATCCATGCAGCTGACCATTAGCTGTAGTTAGCTTCATAGGTTCATAGGTTCATAGGTAGGTACTAGGCTATCGGCCCTAGGGCCCATGCAAGCCTAGCCAAAAAATGTACCCTGGCTTTCGCCACCCAAGAAAATTATTTTCCTGTGCCCCTGTCGAGCAGAGCCACAGTAGTGATCCCCGGGGTGAATTTCCCATTTCCCATCCAATCATCAAGATTTTTCTTGAAGAGTGATAATGAGGAGCTCTGTTTGACATAGATTGGTAGTCTGTTCAAGAGTATGGGAAGCCTCTGGGACAGGAATCTATCCCTCCAGCATGTTCTGTTTATTGTGATGACAAGGTTTAGGTCCCTAGAGCATGTAGCTCGGAGGGATTGGGATTTCTTTAAGTGGAGCACATCAAACAGCTCTGGGTTTGACATAACCTTGTGTGTTAGGCTGAGATCACCTCTGAGTAGGCGATATGTGATGGAGTAAAGCTGGAGTTTTTTGAGACGGTCTGCATAGGACATCTGTTTGAGGCCAGCAATCCTCTTTGTGAGGTATTTCTGCGGCCTTTCCATTTGTTGTAGATGTCTTGTGAGGTACATACCAAAAGGGGCATTGTACTCTATAATGGGTCTAATGAGTGATGAGTAGAGTGGAACAATGACCTCTTTTTTCTTGGATGAGAATCCTTTTTGTGATGAGATGAGCCACGTAGAAGGATTTTCTGACCACTGTGGCGATGTGATTATCAAAGGAGAGACTACTGTCCACCAGTGTCCCAAGGTCTCTTATCACATTTTTGGCATTAAGTGGACTACCAGCTATGTGGTAGTTCATGGGTACAGAGTTTTTACCAAAGGGGACGACAATACACTTTTTGGCATTGAGCTTCAGGCCATGGCTTTGACACCAGGTATCTGTCTCAGTGAGGCCCTTTTGTAGTTTGTCCACATCGTTAGGAGTTTCAATTATGGCTCCTAGTTTGCAGTCATCTGCAAACTTTGTTAGCCAAAGACCTTTTGTGTTGGACTGCACTTCAGAGAAGTAGATACCAAACAGGAGAGGACCCAGGACTGAGCCCTGTGGTACTCCACTTGTCACTGGTCTGATGTCGGATTTGGAATCCGCTACTTTCACAGTGTGGGTTCTGTCCGGGAGCCAGTTGGCAACCCATCTAGTGACATAGGGATTTATACCTAGTTTAGTGAGCTTATATATAATTCCAGAGTGGAGGATGGTGTTGAAAGCCTTGGTGAGATCTAGATAAGCTGTGTGAACCATTTTACCCTCATCTATGGCTTTGGTGACTGCTTCAAAGAAGTCAATCAGGTTTAGGAGACATGATCTGCCTTTTACAAATCCAAACTGGGTAGGGTCCAGAGTTTGATGATTACCAATGTCTTTGTTTATGAGTTCCACGATGATACATTCCATGGCCTTGCAGACCAGGCTCGTCAGGCTAATGGGGCGATAGTTCCCAGGGTCCATCGTGGCTCCCCCTTTGTGGAGTTGGATAACCATCACGGTGCACCATTCAGTGGGTACAAAGCCTGAGGTGAGGCTATGATTGAACATGGTACTTAGGTAGGGTGCCAGTTCATTCTGTAGTTCATGTAGACTGCAGCCTGGGATATTGTCAGGTCCCATGGATGCTGTATTCTTGGTTTTGGAGAGTGTGTTTTTTACCTGTGCAGCCATGATTATAGGAACTTTGCATTCTTCCGGTATAGATTCTATACTCTATATATATATATATATATATATATATATATATATATATATATATATATATATATATTCTATAATATATTTGATATATATATATATATATATATATATATATATATATATATATTATATATTATATATTATATAATATATATATATATATATATATATATATATATATTCTATAATATATTAGATATGTATTCTTCCTTTGTTCACAAGATCTACTCTACCTGTTTTAGCCTCCCACATGCTCTAGCTAAGCCCTTTCTGAGGCCAGTGAGAAGAGTGTGGACACTGGTGCAGTGTCATATTGCTGCCAGAGAGTATTTTCTTATGTTCCTTCTCCACCATGCACATTTGTTGAATGTCTGGGATTGATGAGCAATGGGGAATGTGCAAGCATATTCTCCCTCTTCCTTGTTAACTCAGCCAATGTCCTCTACCTGTTAAACTTTAGAATTACACTCACCAGTGCATTGTCACCCTCCGCCAGGGATCTAGTGCAGGGTGCACACAACAGCATGCCCTCCTCCCAGGATGGGCATACTCATCCTTCTCTGCCAGTACCTCAGGTGCCCAAGCCCCTAATTGGATGCAGGTCACCTAGGCCACAGTCGGCTTTATTTCTGTATGCCAAGGTGCCATCCTTACATACCCAGTAATCTTGGTCTATATTCTGTCATTAAGGCATTTACTACTAGGCTTCTGTTATGCTGGTAGCACATACATAAAGTGGAACTAGGTGGAATCGACAACAATATTGTCATTGCTATTGATACAAACTTTTTATTTATTATCACTTTTTGCCCTGCTCTACTTGAATCATTACACCCCTGACAGCTTTCCCTCTTGCACTTGAGTTAATACATTCCTTTTCACCCCCCACTTAAACAACACTTCTCATCTTACTCTTTTTCTAAGTACCCGCCTCCACTGCTCTACCCCTCTCATCCCCTGTATACCTAAGTTATAAACCTTCTAGATACACCAATTTGGAACAGGCAGCCTAAACAAAAACAATCCTATATTATGCTCTCTTAGTCGTATGCTAATACAACTATACTCCTATACAATATTAATATCTTCCATCCTCTCCTTTGTAAGTGGATAACTTACTTCAATATATCTCTTGAACTCTTTACAAACATATAAGATACTAAAATCTCCCTTTCTACATAATTTTATAACTAACTTCATTATGTATCTTGAACTCCTTGCAAACCTTTCATTACTGAAATAAAAGAACACTAAAGTTCTTTACTAATGTTTTTCCTGCTGTAATATTAATCCATTTACTTCTGCAAGATTTTAGAGATGGAACAGCTGTATAGACTTCTAACTTTACTGTATATACTGTCTAGCAATTATGTTTGTTGTTTCATGAAAAATATAACTGTTGTTTTTCTGAGAACTGTCTGAAATGTATTAGTTAATATGGAGCTTTTCCTCTGGGCCTCTGCTGAAAATGGAGTCTGCCCAGTTGATTTTTCATGGTCAACAAAGACAAATAAACAAATAAATAAATAAATAAATAAACAAACAAATAAATAAATATCTGAAGTTAACAGCACAAGTTGTCAAAAAAACATACATTTCTTATCTATACAACCGACATTTCAGGATCATATTACTAATATGGGCTTGATCTTCAGTAAACTCAATCTTATTTATTTGGCATCTACAATGGAGTTTCATTTAAGCTCTGTTGAATCCACTAGGATGCTTTGCTCCAATGTTCACTTTATGCATGAGTGCAACCTAGAAACTAAATAGCTCTGCAATCTCAGTGACTAACTGCATCTTACTTCTTTCAACACTACAAAAAAATGGCAATTTTCAAACTATGTGAATTTTATCATTGCCTCATTGAGAAAAATCAGTGCTATTTTGAGACAACAGAAATCCATTTGTTAAAATAAAGTGCCTTTCATTTAAAAGTTGCAACAAAGCTTCTGTAGTTCTTGTGGTTGCATTTCTGTGTATCAATTTTTCATACACAGCAATAATGCCTCAAATAAAACTGCTGCATTAATCTCTAAACATAAGACAAATACCATTAACATTGCTGCATAAAACTATTAAATTGCTTGTGCTCAGGAACATTACAAATTTACAAAGCACAATTTCCCCAATGGTACAGGATCCAATGAGGGCTGTCCCACAAAAGTAATAGTCCACAAATAATCCAAAACGTACAAGATTAGGTAGTGTGTATAAGATTTATTAGCGATACAGAAGAGTTTAAAAATTTGCTTTCATTTCCAACACGGGAAACTTCATCAGAATAAAATGCCTTTGTTCTGACCAACTTTTATACCTTGGTTAATTAGGTTTAATTTAACACCTTAATTAAATAACTGCATTTAAAGAGACAAAACAATAATTTTTACATATGCCTATTTCCATAAAAACAGGTATTACAAAATTTGTACAGCAGCAAAATATATATATATAAAAAAACAATAAAAAACATTTCATAGTAATTGTCTATTGAGTCAAGTGTATATAATATTGTGTAATATATAAAATATATAAGTATATGTTGATCAAAATTTCTATACATCAGTCTAGTATATGAGTGTATAAGAAGTTGTATAAATGGTATAAAACTATCCATACTCCATTAAAGTAAATGTTGATGAAACAGAGTATATTGTTCAATAAATAATTGATCAAATATTAAAATTCAAATATTTTAATAAATATCTTAAAAGAAAGTAAACATTATTAAAATTGTATATTTCATTTTATTTCTTTGTGTTTCTGTTTTTACTTTGTTTTATTCTGTTTGCCCTTAGTTTTAGGGCAGGTAAAAGGGACACATGATCATTCATCCCTGGGGGTGTATTGGAGTCTAGTCTCAGTTGCCAAATCAATTCCCGGTAACTGAGTTGGTTCTCCCAATCCCCCCCTCTGTTGTTCCTAGGTACTGTTTCCAAAATCCAAAACTTAAAGTAAGCTCCCTTGCAAGAAAGTGTATGGCGGTAAAGGGCATTAGTCTCCTTCTTCTTGTTTACATCGTACATGTGTTCGTAGATTCTCTGTCGTAGATGTCTTTCTGTTTTACCCACATAGTGTCCCCAACATAAAGTACAATAAGCCAAATATACTACCCCTCTAGTGTAGCATGTACAGTATTGTTTCCCTTTAAACTTGATGGGAATGGTTGGTAACTGTAGTTCCTCTTTGTTGGCTATAAATGTACATTGGGGACATCTTTCACATTACAAATTTATAAAGCAATGACAATAAACAAATTACAAATAAATAGATAATAGATAAGCAGGAATCAAATGTTAGTGTCTATAGGAAAAAAACTGTCACAACAGAAAAACATTCTGAGCAAAAACACATGTAATTAGTAAAATCTTTGAAGGGTAGTCAACCATAAGTTAATTCAAACAAGTATGCCTCTAGTCCCCACGTCAAGCCAGCCAAAGTGGAATATTTCCAGAGCCAGCCAGGGAGCAGTTTCCACAAAAGATGACCTTGCTGGCTAAATTCCTTGCAATTATGGGACTCCAGGCTGTAAAAAGAGTCTATGTACCAGAGCACAGAACTCAAGGCCTATGCCAGATTACAAGACCATGTATACAGGCAAGTCTAGGCCATGAAGGCTAGGTAAACCAGAATAAGGACCTTGTATATGATCAGCGATTTAACTCATAACCAGTGCAAATGCCGCAAAATCAGCACAATATGCTTATACTTAGAAATTCAAGTCATTAATTAGTGTAGAATTTTACATCAGCTGTAGATGGGTACATTTTGAATCTGACAAACCCACACACAACGCATTGCATAAGTCAAGATAAGAGGAAACTAGTACTTGCACTATAAAAGGAAAGTCACTTGGTAGAATAACGGACTTAATCTGGGTCATATTTCACAGAAAGAAACAAGAAGACATGGTCCCCACTAAAATCTGGTCCATTACTGTTAGTTTGTCATACAAAATCACATCAAGGGCAGTATTTGTTGACTTAGTTCACTTAATACCTTCATATTCTTGGGAACAGGGGTTGTACTTGACTAGGATTGTAAGGGCCCTAAAGCTCCTATGATCCTAAAATCCCACACTTTGGACAAAAATGTCTCTACACAGTAAGAAACATCTGAGGACAACCTTGTCATTGAGAAGTCATTTCATGTAACATGCACTATTGTGGCCACAGCTTTAGGGTATATTACTCGCCATCCAATCGCAGATGGATTCCTTATCTTGAGCTAAATTATTTAAAGCAGCCACAGACTCCTGAAGGAATGACAGGTAGAGATGAGTGTCATGTTGCACAACATCAAACAAATAATCTCTCCTAGCAGCAATAGGTAAATAATGAACAGCAGAGGATCAACAACACAATCCTGAGGAGCCCCACAAACAGAGGGGAGTGAGGAATAAGAATTTAGCCCTGACAGTATCCTCCAGGTGTGTCCAGAAAGATAGGAGGTAAACCATTCCCAAACAAATCCAGAGGTACCACAGTAATTTTCTAAATGGTCTAATAAAGTAGAGTGGCCTGTCAGATCAAAAACCAATGAGAGATTATGAGGAACAGAAATGAGCACTGACAGTCTTCTCTTGCTACTAGGAGGCCATTAAAGACATTGACGAGAGCTGTCAAGGAGCTGTGACTGTCCTAAATCTAGATTGGAATGGATCACAGAAGGTACAGTTACTCCAGAAAGACTACTTTCTCAAGAACCTTACCGATAATGGAAAATTTTGAGATTGATAGAGGGGTGTCTAAAGCATCTTTTCAGTGAGAGAGAAATACTCCCCTTCCCAAGAAAGTTGGCAACAGTTACTTGTAGAACAGGAACAACGATCTCTAAGAAGATACTATCACAAATTTTCTTGGCCTTGGTTCCATGTTATTTGTGGTAGTACCCACGACGTCAGATTACACAGGCCATCACTGTCACAAATATCAAACTCTTTCAAATTAAGCTGCGTGGTCAAATGACTAATGACCAATTGCAAGACTAGTTAAATGAGTAAGGGGCAGAAATGATCTGAGTAAGGCAATCCTGGAACCAATGTATCATGTGGTCAGATCACATTCATCAAAGGATGAAGTCCTTCAAGTAGAAAAGATTAAAGGGAATCTGCTGAGTCAAGCAGAGGTAGCCGCAGTCATTTGTGCTCCATACAGCTTTATGTGAGTACTATTTTCCAGTATGTTAGTAATAATCCCATTAGGTAAATTGTAGAAGTTCCATAAACCAATGCTGTAGACCCACTAAACACTCAGGATTACAAAGGTGTCCACCTGCTTGAATCAAGGTAGCTGGATGATTTGCCACCTCAGATATCAATTTTGACAAACAAATACCTTTTCTACAGCTGATCTTAAATTGGTAGGAAAAAAAAATAAGTGTAACTATAATTTTGTCACCTATCAGACCAGAATGCCATCATTTCCACTTCATTATATGTGCCATTTACCTGAGTTCCCTAAGGCCTTGGTTAAACCAAAGTACACCAGAATAACCAGACCACCATTTCCAATTCATTATATGTGCAATTTACCTGAGTTCCCTAAGGCCTTGGTTAAACCAAAGTACACCAGAATAACCAGATAAACATGGCCAATGGCCACCTTAATAAGAGCTATGAAAGTTCCAGAGAGGGTGATTTATAAACGGATATGCAGAACAGTAGAAAGTAAGATGGGAGATGAGCAGTTCAGATTTAGATCAGGATTCAGCACAACTGACCCAATGTTTGGAGTGAGAAAGATACTTGTGAAGAAGCGAGAAATGAGGAAAGAGTCCAGCTGGGCATTCCTAGACTTGGAGAACGTATATGATAAACTCCCAAGAAAACAGATTTGGGCAGTCCTGTAGTGGTTCAAAGGCCAAGAAACATTGGTAGAATTTGTGCACGCTATGTATAAGGACCCAATGACTCGAGTATGAACAGTGTTTGATCATACAGAGGGATCCCAGTAGGAGTGGGTGTGCATCAGGATTCATCTCTGAGCCCACTGCTGTTCATACTGGTGATGGACTACACTAGCAAACAGGTTGGTGGGGACAGAGCAACAGAGTTGGTCTATGCAGATGATGTGGCATTACTGGCAGACTCTGAGCAAGATCTTCAACAAAGAATATGTGAATGGACTGTAGAACTGAAGGCACATGGGATGGAACTGACTACATATTAGACAGCTGTAATGGCAGCAAATGGAGGAAATCAGAAAAAAAAAACTGAGAACTAAGATAGAAGAGAAAATAGAGGAACAGGTTTATAACTTCATGTATCCATAGGGGATGATCTAGGAGAAGGGAAGTCTGAATGAGAAGGCCAAAGCTAGAATCAGAGGGGCTATAGCCAACTGGCAGAGAATGTCAGGTGTATTGTACAACAGAAGAATGCCAAAGAAGATGAAAAAAACAGTACAAAGCAGTGGTGTGATTAGTACTACTGTATGGTATAGAAACCTGGGAGGTAAAGGTAGAGCAATATGGTATAGAAACCTGGATGGTAAAGGTAGAGCAATATGGTATAGAAACCTGGGAGGTAAAGGTAGAGCAATATGGTACAGAAACCTGGGTGGTAAAGGTAGAGCAATATGGTATAGAAACCTGGGTGGTAAAGGTAGAGCAATATGGTATAGAAACCTGGGTGGTAAAGGTAGAGCAATATGGTATAGAAACCTGGGTGGTAAAGGTAGAGCAATTGAGGATGCTAGAGTTGATGAGGATGAAGTACCTGAGATGGGTGAGAGGACATAAGAGCATATGCCAAAAAAACTTCCATTGCAAAAAGGGTCAAGGAGAACAGATTACAGTGGTTCAGGTGCATGTCTTAAAAATAGAATGCAATCTGGTGAAGAAGATTTGGGATAGACAGGAAGAAGGTGAGAGGAAACAAGGGCATCCAGCAAAGAAGTGGCTCAGTTGTATGAGAGAAGACCTGCAACAGTTAGGTATGAGATTAAAGAAGGCAGGAGAGTGGCACTGAACAGAAACAGAGGTGACAGTTAACACATCCCAATTCCATGTAGAAAATGAGAAAAAAGAGGTTAATGATAATGTTAATGATGTTCTTTGTTAATAGCTAACTCTTATCGTATCACTGTAACAGACCAAGACAATCTGGGGAGAAGAAATCAACATAGTGAGAGTAATTGTGCATTAACATAAAATATCCCCATAGTACTACTAACAAGTCAACTGTTAAAATCAAAGATAATAAATAAGTCACATAATTGAATAAACAAAAAATAGTTTATTACATGAAGCGATCCACAAGATAATAAATTCCACTGAAAGTGATACTCAAATTAACAACGTGGCAACTTAGATTGTCAATTTGCGTATCGCTTTCAGTGGAATTTATTATCTTGTGGATCGCTTCATGTAATAAACTATTTTTTGTTTATTCTTGGCTGCATTGGACTGAATTCCTGAAGACTTTCTTTATTGTGACCGGGACCGCATTCTCTTTTGTGGTTTGTAAGGTAGTTTTTGGTTACAAGTGATTCTAAGTCACATAATTTAAAAGCAGTGCAGTAACAACTGTGTATATGATATCTATGATATTTGAATTAAATAAATCAATCTTCTTCAGAAAATCCAGATATACCTAAATCAATAGTTTAAAATGAATGAAATAAAGTGCAGCACATTGCATGCAAATGAAGCATCTAAAAAAATCAGCTAAAAGAGCATAATAGATTTCTAATATATCTCCCTCTTTACTAAGCACAAGATTTTTTCCTTAGAAGAAATATTTACTTTATAAGACATTTCCTACATACATAACTTATAGCACTTCAGTGTCTACAAGAGCTAAGCAACACCTCAAACAGTATGTCTGTAGAAGGCACATGTTTTAGGAATGTTACTCACTACATAGCTAATGTGAACATAATGAGAACCTGCAAGCAAATCTGTGACATTTATGTCCTTCTCATTCAGCATTTAGGTTTACTTAATTTACCTAACACATTTTCCATCCATCCATCCATCCATCCATCCATCCATCCATCCATCCATCCATCCATCCATCCATCCACCAAACAATAAACTACTTATCCTAGCTGGTTTTATGGTAGAAGGAAGCTGAGTAGAATAGACTAGACTGCCCTATCCCCAGCAAGACTGCCAGGCAACTGCCTGGAGATTCCAAGCTGTTCCAGCCAAAGGGCACCAGACCTCAAATAAAGATGAGCTCATTCAATTAAGAAACACACAGTCCTAATTAGTGAAATGAAGTCATGACAGTGAAATATTTTTGTTACATTAGCAAAATTGTGTATTCCAATATAGAAATGAGCACAATAGGCTTCCATAAAAGCTTTATCAGGTTTACAAAACTTCATCCTTATTTATATTTAACCATTGATAAAAGTCACCTGATGCCAAAATACTCAAATTTCATTATTTAACCTTAAATAAGATTAATCAATACGCTGCCAAAATATACGTTATCCATCTAAAATAACATTAAAAAATATTAAATGTAAAAAAAATATATCAAAGGTAATAAAATATCAGAAAATATCTGTAAGTATATTTAATTAAATGAATTAATGTTTTAAGTACCTATTTGTTTAAAATTTCTAGTTAAATCAGCTGATGATTTTTTTAGGACAAACTTTAAATTCACTACATCATTCAACCCCAGGAGGACACCAGCTCTTAATGATATTATCAATTTAAACTCTATATATTCTGTTGTAGTACATATGTTACCATCTCTTCTACTTGTTAAAATTAACTTGAATGCCATGAATTTAAAGACCTGATTTAAAATTGTCTCAGATATATATTAATATAAAGTATTAGTGTTTACCTGAAGTTTTATATCTGAGAGGTGTTCACAAATACACTCTTTAAATTATCTGATTGTCTTCCCGATATAAAACTCTCTGCAAGTTTGACATATGACTATCTACTCTATATATATTGAATTGATAGAATAGCAGTCTACATAGCTATTATACCAATAGGATCTAGCAGTAATCATATGATTACATTCATTTGCACACAATCGGGGGGGATTCATGAAAGCCTACATGATCATTTTTACTATGTGCACTTCACGGTGCAGTACGCACATAGGAGTGACAATTTTTATATTCAGTAAACTCAGTCCAGTGGCACACACTCATGTGCAAATACAGAAACATTCATGGCATGCAAATTACAGCAAAAGTAGCTGAATTTTATGCTAATTAAGTAAATCAACACAATGGAACTATTCAACAATATCTAAAGCAACCGTATAGACTCTGTGATCGTGTTGGATTTGTATTCGGAAACTTTCCGAATATAGTCACAGAAAGGAGTCTACACAAAAGCAAGAGGAAGTGAAAGCTTTCAGAATTTGTACAGAACTGACCTCAAGATGTAACCCCACACATATTATGACCTAATTACACATTGTGATGCTAGAATATCACAGTTACAAGATAGAAAAATACATTTGCAAGGCCCATGGCATAAATGCAGCTTTGCTCCTCCACTCCAAAAGAAAATGTAATTGTATGTAATGCAGACTGTTACAATGTTTGAACATCCTGAAACAGACTATTATATTGTACTGTAAGCATATGTAGTATGCATCAGATATATCAGCAAAGGAATATCGCCCTTGTGTTTATAACATTGTGCTCCCATGTAGTTTCTCTGCTGACACAGCTACTAGCCAAGTAGACACCAGGCTGTCAGTATAGTGAAGATGCAAATTAAGTAAAAACTCATTGGTATTGCTGATTCCCAAAAAAGAGTAACTCTGTAGGGATGTTCACTCCGTGTAGGCACTTCCATGATGTTTTTGTTTCAATGGATATCAACAGTGAGATATGACACCAGAGGAGTGTGCCAGGTTACACTTTCAAAGTTGTACAGGTTGGTCTGTGGAAGGTGAATGTGCATATCAGCTATGCACAAATCAGGTTGTATGTCGTCCAGGGAATTTTGTTGTATAATGTGTTTTCCCTCTCCATTTCAAATAATTTTTGTGCATTTTTTAATGTCCTCATTTGCACGATGGTGTGTGTAGTACAGCATCATGCAATGGAGGAACGAATGGCAGCTTTTGTTGTGCTTGTCATGCAAATAGACCTGTGGTACCACGTGTATGTGTAGTGATAGAGTGCAGACAGTCCTGTTGAGGTAATTTCTGTTTTTATACTGAATGTTTGCATGATATCATGGAAATGCAGGAAAGTAATTAAAATTTTGCCATGCTTACTTTATTTATGCATAGCTGAGCAGGGATGCACAGGGCTGTGTGGAGGTACCCGTAGTGCAATGATGAACAAGCAGGAGGAGTGTGTAATAGATGCTAATTACAGTATAAGCAGGTGAATTCCTTTTTCATGAACCAGTCCAACATGTTGCAGCTATTCAACATGCTATAAAGCATATATGTAACCTCCATTGTTGTTTTCCTATATACTTAAAAATTATTGGAGTAGAGACAAGGAAATTTTAACTGACACAATACTAGGGCCTGCTGCAGCTGTTCTGCATCTGCATGTGCTTAATGCTGAATTCAGTGCTCCTGGTGCTGTTGACAATAGGCCTAGGTGGAGAAGGAGAAGATGTTATATGACCTGGAAATTGTAGAGCACTACAGGCTGGAAAGGGACACCTTATAAGACCTCTGTGAGCTCTGCCACCCTCAACTAAAAGCCAGAACCAACAGAGGGGAACCCATCCCAGTGGAAAGTAAAGTATGTGTAGCCCTTAGAATATTAGCTACAGGTACCATTCAAAGACCAACTGGGAACATGATGGGTATGTTACTGGCCTCAGCATCCAGGATCATCCAACAATTCCTGGATGCTATGCTCATACATGCCAGTGAGCACATATTTTCCACCATACTTCTGGAGAGGGCCAGCAGTATAGAACTGTTTTACCATGTAGCACACTACCCTGAACTAATGGGTGTCATAAATTGCACTCATGTTCATATTAAGGCACCACCTGGTGAGCAAGGTAGAATCTACATTAATTGCAAGGGATACCACTCCATCAACTGCCATGTCATGTGCAGTTCCCAAGGGATTATCTTGAATATGTGTGCTGGCAAACCTTGGCAGCTATCATGACTCCCATAAATAGCACACATCACAGCTATACAGTAGAAAAAAGACCAACATGAAGGTGCACCAGGTCTGTAACAGACATGCACAAAGCAAACCAAAACATACAGGCTCATGAAATGCTCAATGAAAATAAACAGGTTTAATATTCCACAAAGCTTTCAGGTATACGTATCCTTCTTCAGTGTGATAACAAAAGAATAATCAAAGAAAAAGACTTAAATATATACATAACTAACAAATCCTACAGTGGTGGTGCTGCGGTAGCGTTGTCGCCTCACAGTTAAACGTTGCCCGTTCGATTCTCAGTTAGAGCGTCTTCTGTGTAGCGACATGCATTAATGGGCGTTCCTTCGTTGAAGGTTGTGCATTAGGCCCGGCAAGCCTGTATGTAAAAATCTACTGCCAATCATTAGCGGACCGGAGTTCAGCTGTGGCGACCCCTAACCGGGAAAAGCCAAAAGAAACAAACAATATACATAACTAACAAGATCACATGACACAGTCATCAATAGTATTAAAAAAAACAACGTACTCAATCAAAAACAAAGGTACATTTAAAACCTCTCCAAAAAGTACATGTAAAATAAAGAAAGATAGAAAATGCATATATAAAAAATAAAAAATGCATATATAAAACACACACACACACACACACACACGCACACACACACACACACACACACACACACATATATATATTTATAGAAGAAGCATATAAGATATAAACTAATGTAAACTATTTTGTTTCTTTTTAAGTATACATTTTATACTGACTTGAGCATTAATTCCTGGTTCAAAATCAGCTGACAAATGTGTAATCTAATTAAATTCTGAGACCTCTAATTTATTATTTATGTGTCCGCCTCTCATTCTCTTTAAAACAATCTGTATAACCCTAAATCTAAATTCATGCTCTTTCCCTATTTCTAAGATATGTTTAGCCAATACATTGGTTGTAACAAATCTCTGTATTTCAGAAGAGTGTTCAAATTATGATCTTTCAGCTTTCATGTACTTTTGCTCATATAAAATGCTGGACAAGCAGTGCATGTAGCTAAGAAGGCAATGTTCATATTATTGCTAGTAGTGCAACAGTCAAAGCTAAATTCCTGTGTCTTTGGATCTTTAAAATTATCATTAGTTATAATATATTTACAACTCCCACAGTTATAGTATGGGAAAGTTCCAAGGTTACTAGTCTCAAATTTATTTTTAGTTGTACTTTAAGATAAATGCTTATAGTACAAATGCTTCCTAGGATTAGAACAATTCCTATATGCAATAATTGATTTCAGTTCTGGCATTCACTCAAGGATACTCCAATTCTTAGATATAATATTCTTCATTTTATTCAATCTCATATTATATGTTGTAATATATGTTAGATAACTTTGTTCCCTTTTCTGTGCCGAATAATTAAAATGTTGATTATCTTCATCAAAATAGGTTTAGAAGTATGCCGTTGAAAAAAATGGGTTAAAAAATCTTTAGTAAATTTTATATAACTTTTAATCTTAACAAGACATCTACTAAGCACAGACTGCAAGTTGAATGATAAGGGTTCAGTAACCCAAACCCTACCACCACAATGGGGTGCATAGGGGGTGGGTTAAATTCTATGAATTTTAAGCAGCCCATGAAGGACAGGAATTATAGGACAGGGTACTGTAAAAAAATTAAACAAATCAGTGGTTATATCATTCATACAGCAAGAGGTTCTCTGGTTTGATCATTGGTTGGGGTGCCTTCTGTGCGGAGTCTGCATGTCCTCCCTGCGGTCGCGTGGGTTTCCTCCGGGTGTTTCCTCCCACATCCCAAAGACATGCTGTATGTGGATTGGACCTTCTAAATTGGCCCTAGGCGTGAGTGTATGCGTGCGTGTGCCTTCCGTGGAAGGTTGGGCACAGGGCTGGCAACTCGACACAGTAAAACTCTACTGCCAATCATGAGCAGACAGTTGATCCACTGTGGCGTCCCCTAACCGGGAAAAGCCGAAAGAAGAAGAAAAAGTGGTTATATCATTCATAAGCTGTAGGTTGTATATAGTTATATTGATCCTAGTTATCAAATTTGTAAAATTAGAAAATTCAGTTTTCTTAAAAGTTTTTTCATCTTCTAAGAACTCACTAACATAAGATATATAATCATTCTTATTAAGCATCCCCCTTATCAGCTTGCTTGATGACAATATTAGTGTTATTCTGTAATTTAATGATAGTGGAAGCACTTACTGATTTAAGGTTGTGAACAATCTAAGTCTTAAGCATATTTTTAGGGTCTATATTAGATCAGCGAACGCTTAAGCAAGCGAACGCTGATTGATCGACCTTATTTTAGTGAATGTTCAAAATATCGAAGCAAAAGAAACCCGAATTTTTTCCTAGGCAAAGATTTTGGTTGCCCATTTCTGTTGCTTCGGCATTTTCAGTGCTGTGGTGGAAAGTTACAGGTCGGATTCAGGTAAGTGTACGATTGTGTGGATGTGAGTGTCTGGGTGGGTTAGGTGAGTTAAGGTTAGGGCTCAGGTTAGGTATGTGTGCGATTGTGTGGATGTGAGGGTTAGGGCGGGTTTAGGTGAGTTAGGGTTAGGGAGCAGGTGAGGTGAGTGTGCGATAGTGATGGACCTTAGGGTTAGGGTTTGGGTTAAGGTAAGTGGATAGTTAGTGGTGTATTCATAGTTTAGTGTAGGGTTAGGTGTCAGATTTTTAGGTGTATGTGTGTGGATTTCTGTTTGTTTGGTGTGCTTGTGTTGTGTGTATGTGTTTTGGATCAGCGATTTTTTTCCCTAGGAAAAAAAATCACTGATCTGACAGTTCGAGATTGTAAGCTTTCGCTTACATAAGGTCGATCAATCAGCGTTCACTTTTTTAAGCATTCGCTGATTTAATATAGACCCTATTTTTAAGGATTCCTCTGGTTCAGACTCTGAAAAATGTAAAAAATAAGTAACTTTTATTCCAACTAATTGTCCAGTGATTAATGCTTTCCTGTAATGTTTGTGAGAATTACATGAATTATACAAACATGGTTCAAATGCGAGTTTCTACAATTTGACAAAGATGAGTTTGAAGTGCTTGTTAAATGTATATTTCTGGGAGGGATAATGACTTCCTTTTTGTTAGGTTGAACATCAGTTCTTTATTTATGGTTATCCCAAATGATTATGGCTTAGATGCCATACGTGACTTTTTAAATCTGTATAGTTAATTGTGTAATAGAAAAGTTGAAACTCTCTATGAACTACTAGGACTAGTATTAACCGATAATATATTTTTATTTAATGAACAACTTTACCTCGAAATTTCAGGTGTAGCAGTGGGTACAGCCATTGCAAACATCTATGTGAATCTCACATTAAGACAGTTGGAAGAGCAGTTCATATCTAATGCTTCCCAGAATTTTAAGTACAAGGTGGCTTTTTATAAGTGATTTGTGGAAGAAGTTTTCTTAATTTGGAAGGGTAATGAACATCAGTTGACTAAGTTTCTAAATTATTTGGATAATACCACTACTTTTCTTAAATTTAAATCCAACTTTTCTGACATTGAGATTTGTTTTTTGAATGTGAAATTGGCTAAGGTGGATGATACCATCAGTACCCGTATATATAATCAAGTGAATAGATACATACATCGGTGTAGCATGCATGCCCCTCATATATTTAGAGGTATAGCTAGAAGTCAGGTGCTAAGAGTAAGTAGATTGAACAAATGATGATATATGTATTGAACAAATGGATAAGATGATCAAAGAATTTAGGGAGAGGGGTTATGATGGAGAATTGCTAGAAGGAATAAAATCTGAGGTCCTGAGAGATAGGAGTGGCTCAGCTAAACCTTTTTTTGGTGGAGGTAATCAGCATTTTAATTATTCGGCACAGAGAAGGGAGCAAAGTTATCAAAGACATATTAGAATATATAACATGAGAATGAATAAAGTGAAGAATATTATATATAAGAATTGGAGTATCCTTGAGAGTATGTCTGAATTGAAATCTATTGTTGGCTCAAAGCCTAGTTTTGCATACAGGAATTGTTCTAATCTTAGGAAGTGTTTGTGCTATAAGGATATATTTTACAGTACAACTATAACTAAATTTGAGACTAGTAACCTTGAAATTTTCCCATAATATAATTGTGAGTTGTAAATATATTATAACTAATGATGATTTGATACATCCAACGACACATACCTTTGGCTGTTGTGCTACTTGCAATACTGTGAACATTGTTTACCTAGCTATGTGCACTGTTTGTCCCACATTTTATGTGGGCAAAAGAACACAAAAGCTGAAAGGCCGCATTATTGATCACTCTTCTGAAATATGCTGATGCATTACAACTAATGCTTTGGTTAAACATATCTTAGAAAAAGGGAAACAAAATGAATTTAGATTTAGGGTTATACAGATTGTTTTAAAGAGCATAAGAGGTTCAGACCTGAATAATAAATTAGAAGTCTCAGAATATAATTGGATTACAAATTTGTCACATTACTTCGAACCAGGAATTAATGCTAAAGTCAGTATAAAACCTATACTTAAAAACAAACAGAATAGTTTGCATTAGTTTGTCTTATACACTTCTTAAATGTATATATATATATATATATATATATATATATATATATATATATATATATATATATATATATATATATATATGTGTATATATACATAGCTATAGATAGATATAGATAGATATATATGTATGTATGTATTTTATATACATTTTTTTTATTTTTACATATGATTTTCTATCTTTTTTTACATGCACTTTTTGTATACGCTTTAAATGTACTTGTGTTTGCTTTTGATTGAGTACATTCGTTATCTAATACTGTTGGTGGCTGTGTCATGTGATCTTATTAATTATCTATATATTTAAGTCTTTTTTGCATTTGCAAGGTAAGTCCTGAACCTAGAATATAGTTTCTGAATGCGGCTGCAGTGGAGCAGTGATTAGCATTGTTGCCTCAAAGCAAGAGGTTCTCCAGTTCTGTTCTCAGCTGGAGTGCCTTTTGTGTGGAGTCTGCATGTCCTCCCTGCAGCTGTGTCAGTTTCCTCCAGGTGCTCTACTTTCCTCCCACATTCCAAAGACATGCAGTAGGTGGATTGGATAGTCTAAATTGGCCTTAGGTGCAAGTGAGTGGTACAGATGAAATATCGTGTCAGGGCTAGCCACCCAGTGGTGTAAACCTTGGCTCAAGATGATTATTACTATTCAAGTGACACCAAGACCCCATGTGCAAAATGGAAAAAACGAGGTGAGGATGGATGGATGGATGGATGGATTATGGCATATCCCTGTAATTAAGTGGATTTGTGCATAAAGTACTTTAACATGTGACAGCAGGGAGACCTTTAATTTACTCATATGTGCCCATTAGTAAGTACTAGGCCTCAGGTTTCAAAGATTCATACAATCCTCAGACAATCCAAGAACTGAAGGTACTGAAGACACCAGCGAGCCAGCAAGAAGTTTAAAAATGTATTAGTAATGAGCCAACAAGACTAAGCGCTTTCATCAGTCTATAACCAAGACTTCATCAGAATCTACAAATTCACCAAACTCTACAATTAACAACAGAAGCAAATTTGTTAACCCTATGTTATCAAGTACAAAAGAAGGTAGTTGTTAGAACATAAGGTGCAGGGTTTACACTTTGTATGATTTTAAACGCAGTACACTACTGATTGAAATACATTCATTAAGCCCAGGGGGCACACAAGCATTCAACCTTAGTTGCCACATCATTACTCTATATTCGATAAGATCTTCCCATGGCCTTCACCTCATATGCTGGGGTACAAAATCCAATCCAAAAAATAAAAAAGAATGATCATGGTGTGTTTCCACATGCTTGTATAAAGAGTTTTTAACATTTGTGTTCCTTATATCTATATTATGCTCATAAATACGCTCTTTAAATTTCTGTTTGATTTTTCCCACATAAAAACACAAACATTGAACACACTTTGCCACATATACTAAACCCATTGAATTACAATTGCAATGGAATGAAGTAGCCAACTTGTGGATCTCTGCTACTAGTGTGTGTTACCCTCAGAAATAAATTTGCATTGTTTGCAGAGTCCACACTTGTAGGTTCCCCACCTCTTGGCTGAATTTGAAGCCAGTTTTTCACTGCCTTCCAACAGTTTTTTCAAGTTCTTCCCTGTCCTATATACTATACATGGTTTATCACCAAGCTTCTTAAAATCTTTCCCATAACAAGAAAATATGTTCCAGTTCTTACATAGTATGTTACCAATTGCATCACTGTCCACAGTGTAAGTTGTGACAAATGCCTTGCCATAATTTTTGGTATTGTTACCTGTAGCCATCTGTTATTGACATCCTCCAAAATCTGAGAAGTGGAACCCCTAAAAAGAGGTAGGATGGTGCCTTCTAACCTTTTAGTACTAACCTCACTAAAAATACTAACAATTAATTGCAATGAAAACCCTTTTTCCTGGAACATGTCAAGAAGTTTGTTACTTTCTTGCTCAAACATATTGTCATCAGAAATCAATTTAGCTAGATGAATAAATTGTCCCTTTACCACCCCTTTCTTAACATGCCAAGGGTGGCAACTTGTGTAATGCAAGAGGGAATTTGAATAGTGGGCTTTCCTATAAATGTTAGTAATAAGCCTCTCCTTAACATGATCTTTGGCTATTAGCATATCCAGGTAGCTAATGCTTTCAGTGCTGTAGGAATAAGTAAATTTCAAAAATGAGGTAGTGGAATTTAAACAGTTTACCAAGTCAGTCGCTTCTTCATTCATTTTCCCTGCTAAAAAAAGAATCATCCAAAACTCTGGCATAGATTTTTAATGCCAGCATTTTTGGGTTACTCGGTATGTACTGTTTTTCCCACTGCACCATAATTATATTAGCATACAGGGGGGGTGCAGGCTGCCCCCATTGCTACACCCCTTTTCTGCTTAAAATACTGTCCTTCAATATAAACAAAGTTGTAGTCTAAGATTATTTCCATCAATGTGACTAAAACTTCAATTTCATCAAAAGAATATGTTCTTAAATCCACTAGAAATTCCCTAAACCTTTCAAGACCCTGTTGGTGGGGAATAACATTAAATAAACAAACAACCTACTGTTACAAAACATAATGCTTTTGAATAGTTAACTTCCCTAAGTTTTGTCAAAATCCCAAGAGTCCTTGCAGAGGAGGTGGTATCTTGCTAAACAATTTTTAAGCTTCAAATCCACATATTTTGCCATGGCATGTACCTTAGAAGTACTGGCATTAACAACTGGCCTCATAGGAGGATCCCTCATATCTTTATGAAACTTTGGAATGCCAAAAATGGTTGGCACTACAGGATATTTCACTTTAAGGAAATTCAGTGTTTCCCCATCTATTTGCCCTTGGTCAAACATGTCTTGCAAGAAAAAAATCTATTTTCCTGTATGCCACATGAATATAATTTCATGTAGTTTCTTCATTCATATCATCATCAGTAATGTGAACAAAAATTTAGTTAAAATAGTCTTGAATATACATTACTACCCCCCTTCCCTTATCAGGTTTCATAACCCATATGTTCTTATCTTGACAAACCAATGTTAACAATTCAGTTTCAGTCATACTCAAGTTTTAAGTATGGTTTTTAGTTTTAGTATTCAGGTAATTTCTGATCTCAAAATCACATAATTTCTCAAATAAAACTAAAGGAAGAACAGTGGGTGGGTTAAAAGTACTAGCTATTTTTAACACGTAACTTGCATTTTCCACATTTTTATGGTTAAACATGCATAAAAAATTAAGCTTTCTGATAAACTATTTCAAGTCCAACAAAACGCTGTATGTTTTAGCTCGACAAGTAGGGACAAAAGTGTAGCCTCTACTCAATACTTCAGCTTGCTTAGTTTAATACAAGTTGTCTGTAAAGTTAAAAACATGAAAGTCACCTGTTTTGTTTGAAATTACTGCTGCAAGTTCATTTGAAACATTTTCCTCTATCTGTCCATGTTCAGCCATCCATACTGCTTCTGCTGGTACCTCTGGTTTCCTTTGTTGTAGTTTTTCCTCTCCCGGTTCACACTGTAGTTTCCGCTGTTCCTCAAACTCTCCGAACGCCTCAAGGGCTCCCTCCCTAAAGGAGCGTCACTGTTGCTGCCAGAATGCATCACTTCCTCCTCATTGCCATGCTGTCCATCACTAAATGCTTAATTCTCATTGGTCTTCTGTGGTTGGGGGTAGGCTTGCCCCTCATTGTATTCAATTCTATCCCCTTCAAGTTTCTTTTCTTTACATTTACTAATGTCTCTCACAATGTTGTCAGTTTTACTATGCACATTCAAATATTGTGTTTTATAAGTAGCAAACAACAAGTCTTTCTTAATCAGTGCATCTAAACTGTTTGCTTCAGCAAGGAACTGCTCAATTTCACGTTGATTGTGTTTGATTACCAGCTCCAACAGTTCAACACCTTGCTTATTAAAAAGTTCAATGATGTCGTGGTGCAAGGGAGAACCCTGCAACAACCCAGTGGGATATTTCAAGATCTAAGACCCCTGGGTATCTGCTTACGCCTGACACATTCCAGCAAATAAGCATTTTTTACTTGCAGTTTACAGCATTTAGTGAGCACATGTTCAAACTTTGAAACAGATTGTTGCAGGGTACCATTATGTGTGGTTTCTGTAGTGTTAAATTCAAACACCTGATTAACCCACCCTTTAAGATCTATGGTATTAGTTCCTACTTGAGAGATGTTTCCATCTGAGTTGTGTAGAGGTTCAAGGTTCTTGTCCTGACTACTCCTGTTCATTAGGCAGTTAGGAGTACGATTAAAGTCACAGTCACTACTGGTGGCACTGTTCCTTTAGATGTGGTGAATTTGAACATTAAGTTCTTGCACAAGTTGAGTTAAGATGTTGACACTTGCCTGTAATTGTCGCAGCAGTCCATGGCCACCAGCCCATCCGTTGCTCAGCATCTCACCCAGAATGTTAAAAGCTCTTTATACAAACGTGGAAACACAGCTTGATCATTCTCTTTTATTTTTTGGATTGGATTTTGTACCCCAGAATATCAGGGGAGGCCATGAGAAGATCTTATTGAATATAGTTGAATGATGTGGCAACTAAGGTTGAATGCTTGTGTGCCCCTGGCTTTAATGAATGTATTTCAATCAGCAGTGTACTGCATATAAAATCATACAAAGTGTAAACCCTGCACCTTATGTTCTAACAACTACCTTCTTTTGTACTTGATAGCATAGGGTTAACGCATTTGCTTCTGTTGTTAATTGATGTGGTGGTCATGTGATTTTTTACTATTTAAAAATTGTAGAGTTTGGGGAATTTTTAGATTCTGATGAAGTCTTGGTTATAGACTGACGAAAGTGCTTAATCTTTTTGGCTCATTAGTAATACATTTTTAAACTTCTCGCTGGCTCGCTGGTGTCTTCAGTACCTTCAGTTCTTAGATTGTCTGTATTTGTTGGTCCTGGTTCCTGGTTTGTGCTTTGCATTCATACAATCCTACCTTTCAGGTATATTGATGCTCACTATATGGCCTTATTTTGCCATCATACCTTTGTAATGGAATATCCGTGAAGTGAGAAGTTAGACAGTACTAATAGACATTGCAGTTTCTGACTTCACAACCTTTCCCAAGATCAAACAACAGAAACAGACAGGAATCAGAACAAGGACAGTAACAAGAGCATCATATCATTGTTTGTGCCATAGCAGTATTAAATCTGCTTACCGATAAAAGAATAGGCTATGCTTGTTTGACATAATGGTATGTGAGCTTCCCCCCTAACAGCAGCCCAGCCTTGCTTTTGCCTTAACAGTAACTCAGCAAAGGTCCCCAAACTGAATAGTATGTGGCTGTTTGTGCCATCCAACCTGGAACTCACTTGCTGTCAAATACATATCATATAACTTCCAGTTAATATCTGCACACATTTTAAGGCCAAGGATATTTAATTCCTTACAGACTTGAATGTCTCACAGTACTGCTCAGATAACTGATGAAGTATCAAGAAACACAGACAAGTAAGACAAAGTTGTATATTTGCAACCAGAAGCCTAACAGGTTGTGTGATCAGTAAATGCACTATGTACAAATATAATAAAGAGGGTTAAAAATGCAATTCACAGCTGAAGATCTCACAGCAGTGTACATTCTGGTCCATTTATTTGTGTGAAGAATGACTTCATTTCTTTGCTGCAAAGCTGTTTTGTTTGGAAAGAGGGCTGGGGCATCCATCCTGTTTTCTGAATCTGCAATGGTGTAAGAGTTCAAATCCTGAACTGTGTAGGAATATCTAATATGTAGCATCATTTTGTAGTGTGTATGTCATACCTTGCTTTTGCTCAGTTCACGTATGGCTCATTTTCCATTTATTTTCCTACTTTTCTTTCTTTTTATTTAATTCCACTGTTTTCATGATGCACTGCATAGCACAAACAAATGACTGCAGGCTTGGTTGTGCTTATGTGACTTACATGAAGTGCGGCACTGTTGAAACTGGACCACCTAGGAAGCAGACAGGCAGACATAGAACCTGGATACATTCAGTAAATGCTTTTGGCCATCAAAAAAACCCAAGATGGAGTAACTGTCACACATTAGCAATGCGGCTCGCATTTGCTCACCGCTTACCTATGCACAAACAGCTGTATCCCACGTGTGTACACTTAGTTAACCATGGTGCAAATCAACTGCCCAATGCACACCTTTCAACTCTTTAGATATTTGTAGAATGTCCTGATTTTTGCATCACATTTTTGCCCTACTCCACATAAAAAATTGGTTTTCTGGTAATAATTTAAAAATACTTGACTACTGAAGCCAGAAAACAATGACAGACATTTGAACTTCAAAACTCCTACCCTTTAGACAATTCACATTAATGTTAAACATGTTATTCTATCAACGGATAAGTTTGTAAGTGCAGGTTGTAAAACGTGTCCCTATGTTTGGTCATTTTTCAATGGCTTTGTCCAGATTGCTTGCTATAAAAGGTTGAGATGTATGGGCCAATGTTTTATGGAAATGTATATATGATGCTGTCTGATTTCAGTCCATGTATTGGCCACACACCCGAAGCATTACAACCATGGGGTCTCAGTTAAGTATAGGTCCACCTGCACTCGGGTGTAAGTTAGACTTGTTACGTTGCATGTGCATTAAGCACATAGTCTGTGCCCTTAGATAGATAGGGGTTCTAATCTCACTCTAGTCAACTGGGTGTGTGTGACTCTAGGCAGCAGAGTGTAAGTGGTATCCTACAGTTTCTACTGCAATGGCATGGCTGGCCATTGTTTGGATGACTGCTCATCCCTATGCAGTCATTCCATACTGGCCTCTCAAGCTGTTGTCTCCAACAGGGCCTGAGTCCACCTGTAGTTCTGTATAAGTCAGACTTGTTTTCTCGCACATGCATTACGTACTGTGTTCCCTAGTCTGCACACCTGGATAGGTAGGGGTTCTGTTCTCATGACAGTCAAGTGTGAGCCAGCTGTAACTTGGTATTAGAGAGAGCATTTTACACTAGCAGGTGAGAGATCAGATGGCTTAGTGGTTAAAGTCTTTGGCTCCCATGCACAAGGTACAAGGTTTGATCCTGTCCTCCAACCAATGCCTTTTTGCAGTTTGCAGCTTAGTGGTTAAGGTCTTTGCCTCCCATGCACAAGGTACAAGGTTGATCCTGACGTCTGACCAATGCCTTTTTGGAGTTTGCATGTTCTCCCTGTGTCTCCATGGGGTTTATCCCATGTCCAAAAAACATGCTAAGTGTTTCCATCTCAAACTTACCAATGAATGGAGCTGTGGGCAGCAGCACAGACTCTACATGGTGCCCTATAGGGACAATAGTTGTACAGACCAACCACTTTGGGCATCTACTGTGGCACGCAGTATCCTCAAGATAGGAGAACACGACTCACAGACTGCATGCTATGGCAGGGTTAGCCACTCGATGATGTAAAATATAGCTCTAGGTGATTTGGTGATGTTGACTAATGTCACCAAAAATGGGCATGGGTAGCTACCGGTGATTAGTGGGTTGAGGACCTGGCCTACTCTGACCCATGCCAGGGACCCTTGCTAATGGTGGGAGGGTATATGTGCCCCTATTGGACAATGTGTGCCTTCCATAAAGCCCAGCAGCCCTGGTCAATAAGCTACTGGCTGGCCGGTGTCTAGTTGCCCAGCCTGTGTTACCTGGGATAGCTCTGTTGAGTGAAAGCTGAATGTAAAACCAACCAACCTGCCAAACATGAACTGAGAATTGCTATGTTTAATGTAGGTTCACTGACAGGATGCATCTTGAAAGTGGATAACATGATGATACGAAGGAGGCTGGACATCCTATGTATCCAAGAGATGAGATGGAAGGGCAGTGCAGCAGAGTCTTCTATTCAGGTGAAGGGCAGGCTAGAAATAGTGTAGGAATTGTGGTGAGAGAGAGGCTTCAGAAGGCAGTAAGGGATATCATCAGAATTAATGACAGACTCAAGTCAGTCAGACTCCAGTGTAATGATAGGGCAGTATTCATAATCTCAGCCTATGCCCCACAGTAGGGTTGTGATAGTGAGGAAATGAGTGCATTTAGACAGTGGTTGCAGGACCTACTAGATAAAGCAGGAATACATGAATTGGTGGTGATAATGGGTGACTTGAATGCACATATCGGGACAGACAGAACAGGATATGAGGACTGCCTGGATCCACATGGGAGGGGAAACAGGAATAAAGAAGGAGAAGCCATTCTAGACGTCTGTCAATAGAAAATCACTGCTTTTATTTTAAATTTAAGGACATACTTTTTAACTGTTATAATGAAAGACAGTTCCAAATCATGCTTACCTAAGTGCAATTAGGTTTTACATTTTTAATTGTTTTAGTTTTAGCCTTGTGTTTACATGAGACTGCTTATAAGAATGATATCTTTTATAACTGACCATAAATTGAGAACCATGTTTTTTTTTTTCTTTCTTTTTTTTTTTATCAGTACATTCTAATTCTGAGACTTTTTTGCTCTAATTTTCATGTAAACTGTATTGTGTATTGTAGTCCCAAAGGTGTGGGGGGGGGGTTCTGCAGTAACTGACTTTAGTCCTAGTTATGAAAAGTGCCCACTGTCCTACTAGCAGTCTTGCTGATATCGGGACACTACAGATTCAGACATTCATAGGACTTGGCATCATTTAGTTCAGGAAATGTTTAACAGGTGGTATGATGCCAGGGTAATCCTATAGGCTAGGCTTGTAAAGACTATTAGTCTAGTACACACCTATGAACCTATGAAGTAGCCAACACATGGTTCAGAAAGAGAGACAATCACAAGATCACATACAAGAGTAGTTAACATGCAACTCACGTAGACTTCCTCCTAATAAGAAAAAGGCACTGAAGTAGAATCCATGATTGCCAAGTCATCCCCAGTGAAACAGTAGGCCCACAGCATAAACCACTAGTTGCCACAATCAGCTGCAAGCAGTGGTCAGAGAAGACTCTAAGGTCAACAGAGGCCAGGCTGAAGACTTGGAAGTTTACTGGAGAGAAGGTACAACAGTTCAAGGAATTAATCAGGCCTCTAGCACCCCAAGAAAAGGAGGAAATAGATGGAGTTGAAGGAAAATGGCAGCACCTAAAAACAGCATGTGTTATTAGCCAGGTATGGAAATAAGGTACATAAGGAAAGCTACTGGTGGAATGCTGAAGTCCAGGAAGTCATCAAAAGAAAGAAGAAGTGCAGGAAAAAGTGGGAGATAGAAAAGACTGACCAGGCTAGGAAGGAATACTGGTTGTCTGACAAAGAAGCTATGAAAGAAGTTGCAATAGCAAAGAATAGGGCATCGGAAGCACTGTACCAACTTCTGGAAAGTGACTCAGTAAGGGGCACAAAGAAACTATATCAGGTTGCAAGGCAAAGACAGAAAGGTAAATAAGATAGTCAGACACCCTTCATAAGGGATGGCAGGAACAACCTGCTTGACTGTCCAGAGGGCATCAAAGGCAGATGGAAAGAGTATTTCCGGCAGGTTCTGAATAAAAAAAAACACAATAGCTGTACTGCCCCAGAAACAGCCTATGATGAGAGAAGAAGAGGAGCCCACCCTAGAAGAAGTAAGAACAGCACTAAGGAAGATAAAATCAGGGAAAGCAGCAGGCTCAGGCTCACAGCAGATATGATAAAGATACTGGGTGAGATAGGGGAGAAATGGCTCCTGAGGGTACTAATAGCAGTATGAAGAGAAAGGTGTATCCCACATGACTGGAGAATAAGCATACTCATGCCAGTGTACAAGAGCAAAGGGGACATCCACAACTCTGGGCAGTACAGAGGTATCAAACTTCTGTCACATTGCATGAAAGTTCTGGAGAGGGTGACTGATAAACAGATACGCAGAGTAGTAGAATGTAAGATGGGAGATGAGCAGTTTGGATTCAGATCAGGATGCAGCACAACTGACCTGATGTTTTCATTGAGACAGATACTTGAGAAGACGCTAGAGATGAGGAGAGAGTCCAAATGGGCATTCCTAGACTTGGAGAAAGCATATGACAAGGTCCCAAGAAAGCTGATCTGGGAAGTATTGCAGTGGTTTGAAGTCCCAGAAACATTGGTAGAATTAGTGCAGGCTATGTACAAGGATGATTGGATGGGAGAAAGGAAATTCACTCCGGGGATCATGTCAGTCACCCTGTTAGACAGGGGTCCAGGGAAGTAAATAGTGTGGGAAGAAATAGCCAGGGAAATGTTATGGCTAGGCTTGTATAGCCCCTAGGGCCGATAGCCTAGTACCAACCTATGAACCTATGAACCTATGAACCAATGACTCAAGCACGAACAGTGTTCGGCCTCACAGATGGGTTCCCAGTGGGAGTGGGTGTATACCAGGGTTCAGCTCTGAGCCCACTGCTGTTCATACTGGTAATGGACTACATTATCAAACAGGTTGGAGGAAACAGATCAACAAAGCTGCTGTAAGTAGACGATGTGGCAGTACAGGCAGAATCTGAGATAGAACTTCATTCTAGCTTAGAAAAATGGAATGCAAATCTGAAGGCGCATGGAATGAAACTAAGCACAGATAAGATGGTGGTAATGGCAGTAAATTGGGGAAATTAGAAGAAGCTGAGAATAGAGATATAAGGGAAGATAGTGGAACAGGTAAACAGCTTCAAGTATCTGGGAGGGGTGGTTGAGGAGAAGGGTAGTTTGAATGAAGAGGTCAAAGCTAGAATCAGAGGATCTGCAGCCAACTGGCAGAGAGTATCAGGTGTAGTCTATGACAGAAGAATTCCAAAGAAGCTGAAAAGTAAGGTTTACAAGACAGTGGTGTGACCAGTACTACTGTATGGTACAGAAACCTGGGCAGTAAAGACAGAACAGTTGAAGAAGCTAGAGGTGATGGGAATGAAGTTCCTGAGAAGGGTGACAGGATGCACACTGTGGGACAAATGAAGAAATGAGGACATAAGAGCAGAAGCCAAAGTTGTTCCACTTGCAGAAAAGATCAAATATAACAGATTAGGGTGGTTTGGGCACGTGTAGAAAAGCAGAAGACAATCTGGTGAGGAAGATTTGGGACAGACAGAAAGAAGGTAGGAGGAAGCGAGGATGTCCAGCAAAGAGGTGATGGATTGTGTGAAAGAAGATCTGCGACAGTCAGGCATGAGTGCTGAATTAGGCAGGAGTGTGGCACTGAATCGAGAGAGTTGGTGACAGCACGATACTCCAAACCCATGTAGAAAAATGATAAAAAGGGGCTGACGATGATGATGATGATGATGATGATGATGAGGTGGGGCACACATCTTGTCTTCAACAGACACTGCTGATATCATCAGCTACAGAAGGTTGTCAGACACAATGCAAGTCAGACTTTTGCTGTGGTGTGTGTATGTTATGTTCAGCAATCTGTAGTCTATGTACTTAGATAGGTAGGTATTCTATTCTCCCTGCAGTCAACTGTGTGTGTATGAGTCAGCTGTAACTTGATATTGCAGACAGCATTTTACACCAGCAGGTAGGACACTGCTACTCCCATATGCTCAGCAGACAATGCTGATGTCATCGACTATATCAGAGTATTGTATATGCATGTATCTCATCAGTTCATGATTAGACAGAGGCCTAGATGTCAGGCAGACATCACATCCTATGATCTAAGACAGATTAAAGTGACATGTGCTTTAATCTGTACACATACATCATGGCATGGCTTGTAGGCTCTGTGTTAGCTTGATGAGAAAGCCCTGTGGGGTGTCCTACAGATGCATGTTTCTGGTGAGGTACATGCAACAGATACTCTACTGTTATGATGAGATTATACTACAGTGCTGTAATGGAATCCAGAGATCTGAATGTGATGGCTTGAATTATGATGTGCACCATACATAAGTACTGGATAATCATTAAAGAGAGCAATTAGAAAGTAAAGAGACACATTAAAGTTGTTGATTTCATAACCCTTGTAAGGGAATACACTATAAAATAGTGAAATGAAGATTCTATTCACTGTACAACTTGGCAAGGCAAATATAATTCACAGGTACACTAACATTTAAACAACACAAATGTAGATATACTAAGCAATAATGTAGATAAGCACCCTATGCATCAGACACAAAACTTTAGTTTCCCTGAATGTAAAAGAGAAAAACAGGTATATGACACAGATATCATCACTTGCACAAGGTGTTATGGGGCTGGGGGCAGGAGGCCTAACCTGACAACAAAGTTTGTTGAGTTTGTGTGAGTAAGAATGGGGAAGCAGACAGGCTGAACCATGTAACTGCTGTGTGTGTGTCTGTAGGGGTCCTCCATGTGAAAGTGGTGTGTGTGACAGTGTATATAAACATATCCAAGCTCAGTGATAGCTCTGTCTTGGTATGTTTGACAGGTGTGAGCTGTGCATTGTAGAGTTGTCAGTTCATCATTGTCGCCCCAAACCATGAGATCTAGCTCTGCCACAAGCATCTCCAAGCTCAAAGTCAAATAAAGTGGTACTACTTGAATGTGACTGATGTCTGCTGAAGATGCTTCCTTCATGGGAATGCCCAGAACCATGACCCAATGGCCTGCCACATCTAGGTGTGGAAGGCACACTCACTGATGGTGCAGGGGGAAGTACTGCCACTATAGGAGCATGAGTGGGCATGGCCACATTGGATAGCAGCAGATAGTGTGGCTGACCTATGCCCACATGGATGACACCCCCTCCCAGTAGATGTCTCATCACAGACACTGCATGGTCCATGATATAATCCTCTTATTCCATCACAGGCACTCCATGTTCCAATGTGTCATTCAACTGATCCATTGAATTGGCTACATGGTTGAGGCAGTCATGGATGTCAGACTGTGCCACATCTAGAACCCTGGACATTTGTCTGGAGTGCCTTTCAGAATGTGCCTGTGCCTCCATAACAGCCCTAAACATCCGTTAAGTGGCACAGGAAAAGACACCTGCACTAGGTGGAGGACGGATGGCAGAAATCTTCCTAGCACCCCTATCAACCCTCCTGCATGACACATTGCCAACACTTTGACTACAGACAGATTCAACAGTCACAGAAGCCACAGTAGCCACATTACCCTGATCAATGTCCTGGTCCTCAACCTATCTCTGGTCTCGGTGGGCTGGGCGTAGGCCTACTGGCTATGTTCAGGGAAAATGAAGGGGGTTGCTGACTGTCAACTTCTTTGCCAGATTCAACCTCTGTACCCTCCAACTGTGTCTCAGTTTGGCCATCATCATCAGTGTCTGTTGAAACACTGACATCAAGTGTCACAGTGCCCACACTCCCACTATCACACTCACCTGTGATAAAAAACAAGAAACACAAAAATACATTAATATCTGGAGTACTATGCTGCAATATATGCTAAATAAAGTAGACTGCTGTCACTATTACAGACAGTGCAGCAATACATACAATAGGCCTGAGATATTTTGAAATGTATCTGACATAGTCGAAAACACATCTGACACAGATATCCTCCAGAAGGGCCTCACAGAAACGGATAACTGGTGCCAGAGCCATGGCCTGAAGTTAAACGCCAAAAAATGCATAGTCATACCCTTCGGGAAAAACAAGGTTACCCCTAGCTACCATATAGGTGACAATCCACTGAGCACAGAAAAAGTCATCAGGGATCTGGGGACCCAAGTTGACAGTAGTCTTTCGTTTGACACTCATGTTGCTAAAGTAGTTAGGAAAACCTTCTATATCGCCCACCTGATCATGAAGGGATTCATATCTAGATCAAGGGAGGTCATCGTCCCCCTGTACTCATCACTCATTAGACCTATGATTGAGTACAATGCCCCGTTCGGAGTGTATCTGACCAGACACCTGATGCAGCTTGAAAGGCCCCAAAAGTTCCTCACCAAAAGGATAAAGGGTCTCAAAAATATGTCTTATGCTGCCCGACTGAAAGAACTCCAGCTTTATTCAGTCTCATACCGCTTGCTCAGAGGTGACCTGTGCCTGACATATAAGGCCATGTCAAACCCAGATTTGATGAATATGCTTCACCTCAAAAAATCTAGATCCCTCAGAACCACAAGGGCGGGAGACTTAAACCTTGACACGGTTATAAATAGAATGTGCTGGAGGGACAGATTGATCACCCAGAGACTCCCTATGCTGTGGAACAAAATCCCGGTACATGTGAGGCAGAGCACCTCGCTGGCCTTGTTCAAGAGGAATCTTGACCAATGGATGGGAGATCGCAGATATACCCCAGGGATTACTTCAGTGTCACTGCTTGACAGAGGCACAGAAAAATGATAGGCATAGTTTTTATTCAAACTAAAGGGGTGGCGAAAGCCACATAACTATGGGCTAGGCTTATAAATGCCCTTGGGCAGATAGCCTAGTATGAACCTATGAACCTATGAAATGTATTAGGCTTACCATCTGCAAGAGGCCTGCGTCTCTGTATTCCTGACAGTCCTGAAATAAGTAAGCAAGAGTTAATGGCAACAGCATCTTATTAACAGTAAAATTGGGGTAATACATTTACAACTCTATATCTGCAGTACCTCAAATATCAATAAGAATGACACTGATAACTTCAAATTAAGCTTATAACTGTAGAAATCCTAAATCCACCCACCTAACAGAAAACTGACACAGACATATACATTACTGAAGTTAGTGCACTGTGCCACAGTATTCTAATTATCATCTAACAAAACATACCTGAAAGCTCTTTGTGGGGTGCAGTTGTTGCGCTCACATTCCGAACATAATGTGCCATGGATTGCTTGGAGCTGTCCTGAATAACAATGTTTGCCAGGAATTCCTCAGTGGCAATGAGAGGAGGTTCTGCAGCATGGCTTCCACCTGTGATTTGATGATCACATGCCACTACAGCTGCACACCTACGAGCAGCAGTTATCATGTCTATTGCTCTGTGACACACTTGCTCATATGTGCGATTGTGTAGCCCAATGGTGTTAATGTAGGCCACTAATTCATCTCAGAGGGCTGGACGCTCAGCCATAGTGGCCTACTCCCTGGACAGCAGCACAGCACCATGTTGGCTTAAAGCATCAATTATCAGATTATTCTCTGCATCCATAAATGGGGATCTAAGATGAGCAGACATACTGTATCCTACAAGACAAAAGAATGATACTACATGAGGATCACATAACTACAAATTAAAAGTTTACAGATAAAGCAGTAAAGGAAGGCTGTCAGTATTCCCTCCTGAATAAACATGAAAGAGTCTGCATGTTTCTAAAAATGACAAGACGGAGGATACAAAATGGGAAGGCAAACAAGAGAAACATATCCTTATTTGTGCCATAGCAGTAAGTATAACATGCTCACCCACCCAAAATAACAGTGCAGTCTAGTCAGTGCCTTAGCACTAACTCATCTGTGTCTCTCCCCCTTCAAAAATGACAGTGTAAGTACCCATTGTGCTAACAAAACTTCTTTGAAATTCTAAAAGTGCTATCAAAGGACGTGTTCATGTAATGTGTACATATTTATAACACAACATTTTCTTTTTAGGCATTCTCAATGCTGTGTACCTGTGAAATGGCTTGACAACCAATGCCATGCCACCATTACACTTCTAAGTAATCCATATAAAGTGTGAAAGCAATTATTTCACATTTATTCTTAACTAAATTTCAGCATATGCATTATGTTGGTAACAAAATGAGAACATATCTGCTGGAGTGCAGTACTCCTCTATAGAAAAATACTCTAAAGAAATATGGCTGCCTTAGTGAATTGAACAATGGATTAACTCTCCCCAATGTCAGTTTAGCTAGCTACACATTTGCCTTTTTATAATACAGTACATCATTAATGGATTGCATTTTTCTTAGTCTGTGCTCCAGAGATGCTAATTACTGTATAAGCATGTGAATTGCATGCTAATCAACCAATCCTGTGAGGCTATTCAGCAAGCTGTGAAGCATCCATGCAGACTTCATGCTGTTTTTTTTCCTAGGGATGTCACAAAGTGTGGAGCACAGACACAGCATTTACAAGGTAAGTCCTGAACATGTACTGTAATGTATAATACTATTATGGCATGTACTTATATTTCATCACATGGTACACTAAGCAGGTAAAAGGTGGGAGATGTGTACAGAAACTCAAGTAACATGACAGCAGAGAGTTATTTCATTTGTATGTGTCCATTAGAAAGTAGTAGTCATCAGCCATGCAGGAATCACACAGTCATAACTCTCCATAGCACTGGTGATCAATGCATGGCCTCAGTTTAGCATCATGTTTGCAAGCAGGTAAAAGGTGGGAGATGTGTGCAGAAACTCAAATAACATGACAGCATAAAGTTATTTCATTTGCATGTGTCCATTAGAAAGTAGTAGTCATCAGCCATGCAGGATTCACACAGTCATAACTCTCCATAGTACTCGTGATCAATGTATGGCCTCAGTTTAGCATGATGTTTGTAATTAAATATCTTTACATAGAGAATTTGTGCCATAACATGACCTCAGATTGGCCCACCCCCTCGAAAGAACAGTGTACCCTTGCATGTGCCATAACAGGAATTCACCTTTGCTCCCACCACCAAAAGAGCAGTGTATGGTTGTTTGTGCTATCCAGCTGTGGCTTCATTTGCTAACAACTGCATATCATACTATTCCCAGCTGATACATACACACACAGAATGTAAGGTAAATGAGGTAGACTGGCTTTCACATGGCATATCTCTGAATGCTGCTCAGATAACTGCTGAATGGCCAAGCAACACAGATTGGTATAATTTCAAGCAATAGTCCTAACAGGTTGTGTAATCACTAAGTCCAGTACATCCAAATCTATGTCATATAATACATGTTAACAACTGATGGCTTGTTATCAGTTAAAATAAATTGTGGAAGATTGTTGTGTGATAGATAAAGTTGTTTGTTGCCAAGCTGTTTGTGTGGCCAGCAGGGATAAGGCATCCATCCTGTTTTCTGAAGGTGCACTTGAGTGAGATTGGAAATCCAGATCTCTGCAGACATACTGCCTGTGTAGTAACAACCTTCTTTCCCCCTTTTTTCTTTCTCCTTCTGTGTTACTTTAGTGGGTGATGGGGGACATTGTTTGTGTGATGCACAGCTTAGCACAAACAGGTGTGGCTATGCTAATCAGTTTTGTGTGTAGAGCACCACTGAGCAAAATGAATGAGTGGATCACCCAGGTTGCAGACTGGACTCAGACAGCCAAAAATAGAAACCAGATGCTTTCTAGTAATGTAATTGTGCATCGAGCAAACGTGCTAAGTGCCACTGAGCTGCCGTTACCAACAAGAACTTAACAATGAATACTAACTTTGGGGATGTTATGTAACTTACTCTGCAGGAGCAGGTGTTAAGTTTTGCTTTGAAGTCCAGATGGTCCTGGGTTTGAATACAAGGTATAGTCTTTGTTTAGGTGTGACATAAAGAAAGGATTTCCCGGATTTCTGGTGGCAATAGCTGTCAGTGCAGGCTAACATCCATAAAGTCCATAGTTCAAATACAGAGTATACCATTCCATTTTAATGTTGCACCAGTTCACATTATAGGCACTCTCACTTATAGCAGGTGACCTAGTGTAGCTTAAATAATATCTATATTACTGTGGACTGGCACAATAATATTGTGTCAGTTATGTAATTATTTATTAATCTATGTATTTTCTACTTAATATCAAAAGTATGACTGTGGGTATAATGTTTACTTTGTTCAGGCAAGTATATTCCTGCTATGTGGCTTAGCATGGCCTTCCCATTGGATCAACACAGTTAGAGAATTATCTGTATCTCAAATAACATAGAAATTGCATTAGTTATCAAACTTCTGCATCACTTACCAATGTGTAAATTTGTTGCACCCTTTACACTCTGTTTGCTTGACTGTGAGCGAAGCACAGCTTTTTCAAATGTTGCCATATCAAAAAGTGTGCCCTCTGAGTAAATGTGATACGTGCAGTTAGAGGGAACATATCATTCTACATTGGACTTTTTCTGTGACAGACATGGAAGGTGTTTCTCGAGAGGGTTTGAGATTTAGTGCTCAAAAATTTGGTGTCCAAGAGTCCAGAGTGTTTGTTGGACTCCTAGTGAATGATCATAAACCCGGGCCCCTGCAGAGGCACTATCATGGCTCACAATCAAGGAGAAAGGCATGGAATAGTCTGTCTTGGGCTTTGACCAGTGCTGCTGGTATCCCCTACACTGGTGAACAGTGTAGGAACCACTACCAAGACCTCAGGATGAGGAAGAGGGATACCCTCGACCATTGGATCAAGGAATGTTGAACTGGTGGCACCCCACAGATGTATAAGTATGACTTTCAGACATTACTTGTAATAGTTTAAATCTGCATATAGTCAGGCTTGGTATTCATAATGGGAATTGCGGTGGTGGTGCTGCGGTAGCATTGTCACCTCACAGTAAGACGTTGTTCTGTTCAATTCTCAGCTAGAGCGTCTTCTGTGTGGAGACATGCGTGAATGGGCGTACCTTCGTTGAAGGTTGTGCATCAGAGCCGACAACTCGGCACATAAAAATCTACTGCCAATCATTAACGGACCGGAGTTCCACTGTGGCGACCCCTAACTGGGAAAAGCCGAAAGACCCAACAACATTCTGTCTATTTCTGTTTTTTCCACAGCTGAAGCAGATCATGATTTGAATGTTAGAGCCCATAAAAGTTAATTGGCATGGATGCAAGCAGCATGTGGTATGTATGCATCACAACAGTACTGTTATTTTAGCATTAAAAGTTAAAGACTGCTTTGTAATACCTCTCAACTGTACGGATTTTGCAGAATGTTCAAATTCTTGCCTGATAATTTCAGTTTGCTTCTCATAATGTGAATAACCCAACTATTTTTTTGTTAATTTTCTCCTGACTATAACCAGGTGTATCTCATGTCTGCCTATGTATTCTTTGGTAATACTACTTATGTACTCTTGTTTTACTTGTATTATTGTATCTGATAACTTGGAGCTTATCTCCCCGGGCCCCCACTGAAAATGGACATAGCTCCAGTTGGACTATCCCAGTCAACAAATGTAAAATAAAATAATAAAATAAATAAATAAATATATTGTGTTTGTCTGGCAAATCTTAGCCAAAGCATTGAGGCTGCAGTTAGAAAATGACATTGGTATCTCTTACTTCATACCTTTCAGAACATCTGTGCTACTGCAAAACTTGTTATTGTATCACTTTTCTAGGTTTGTAGAAGAATATGTAAAATGTGTTGCTATTTGTGTGCCTTTGTACCCCCAGTATTTATTGCTTGGTCCACATTTTTGACTGTAAGAGGTTGTGAGGTATGGGCTTAATTGGTATGTAATGCAGTAATACCTATAAAATGTAAAGATTTCCACAGTTTGTCCAGTCTTTGTATAGTTATAGATATAACTGGTTTTCAGTCAAATAACTGCATAAGGGTTGAGGACTGGTATCACTAGATAATGTCAGACATGTGAGATTCAGACCCCAGGCCCTTCAGAAAAGTCATGCAATTGCAAAACCTGTTACTGTATCACCTATATAAGTTTGCAAGTGCAAGTATGTAAGAGTCATCCCTATTTTTCAGACTTTGGCCTCTATTACATATGACTTTGTCCACATTTATTGCTGTAAGAGTTTGAGGCCTATGAATACAGGACTATAAAAGAGAGCATGCATCTTGCAACTGTAGAAGGAAAGCATGCATTCAGTACTCTGGCAATACAGAACACTACGATAATAGGGAGTAGTCAGCAGTTGGGGGTTCAAACACCACAATTACCAAATGAACAAGTACTGTTATGTTTTCAGCATTATTGCACTGTAACTGCAGACCTCTCTAGCAGTGGCAGAAATGGCCTGCTGGAACATGTACTTAGTAGAATTGGAGCCTGAATATGGGCAATATATAAGCACATCAAGGACTGCTGGCTGAAATCTGTACTATAGTCTGAATCTGTTATCAACTGGGTATTCAGAAATGTTATAAAAAAGTTTGTTTACAGTTTGTACTGTTTATAGTAAAGAAAACATAATAGAGTGAAATAATTGTATCACTGCTTTTTATGCCCTTATCATGTTGTTAGTGTTCTAACTTTTTCTCTCTCCCTGCCTCTTATATTCTTTTTGATTTTCCTTTTTTTTTCCACAGCACAACAGGGTAGGCCTGTCCCACAGGATCCATCAGCCCCCACTCCACTGGCTATGGCACCATGTCTCAGCATGTCAGGGACACACCCTGGTAGCACCCCCTGTGTTGCCCCTGCACTGCCTGGGCCCTCAGGAAGTTCTGTTAATTAGGATAGGCCAGTAGTTCCCTCCAGAAGCAGTGGCAGAGGTGGTGATTTTATCACCTGCAATGAATTGGGTTGTTGCGTAGGATTCTGCTCTCCATCACTGTTCTGAATAATACAAGGAAATGCAGATGTCAGACACTGCAGCCACCGGTGCAGTGAGATGACAGTGATGACAGTCCACTGGGTGAGGACTCGATTTTCACTGTCTCCAAAATTGATGTCCATGGGCTCTTGATATCCCCATTCCCCAGTCATGGTATTCACCTCCTCTTATGTCCTCCATCATCCCTGCATCTCACCTTGTATGGTCTGTCTGTCTGCCACTGTTTTCTCACCTACCCACCTTACCTTACGCACACATACCTAGGTCCCTACCCCAACATTCCTCTCTCTCTGCCAAAAAGGAAAACAACAGCACCTGTCCCACAAAATATTGTCCCAGTCATAGCATTCCATTTTACATGAGTGTCTTCATAACACCCATGATTTGGTACAGTTGTCTATACAACATGATTGTGTTGTGGTGACCTCTCTCTCAGGAGGTGACAATAAATTCAGCTAATATTCTTCATATATTATTAGGGTTTGCTGTTCAAAAAACAGCTTATTTCCCACCTAAACAACTCCTGGATATGCAACTGCCTAGCACCTGGCTGACATGTTCTAACTCCTTTCCCCTACCCACTATCGAACCTCTTTAAAACTCCCACAGATGCACTATATATTATCACATGTTACTTGTAACTGCCTAGCACCTGGCTGACATATTCTGACTCCTTTCCCCTACCCACTATCGAACCTCTTTAAAACTTCCACAGATGCACTATATATTATCACACATTACTTGTAACTGCCTAGCACCTGGCTGACATATTCTAACTCCTTTCCCCTACCCACTATACCCACTATCCAACCTCTTTAAAACTCCCACAGATGCACTATATATTAACACACGTTACTTGTAACTGCCTAGCACCTGGCTGACATATTCTAACTCCTTTCCCCTACCCACTATCCAACCTAATTTAAAACTCCCACAGATGTGCTATATATTATCACACATTACTTGTAACTACCTAGAACCTGGCTGACATATTCTAACTCTTTTCCCCTACCCACTATCCAACCTTTTTAAAACTCCTACAGATGCACTATATAGTATCACACATTACTTGTAACTGCCTAGCACCTGGCTGACATATTCTAACTCCTTTCCCCTACCCACTACCCAACCTTCTCTTATAAAACTCCCACAGATGCACTATATATTATCACATGTTACTTGTAACTGCCTAGCACCTGGCTGACATATTCTAACACCTTTCTCCTACCCACTATCCAACCTCTTTAAAACTCCCACAGATGCACTATATATTATCACATGTTACTTGTAACTGCCTAGCACCTGGCTGACATATTCTAACTCCTTTCCCCTACCCACTATCAAACCTCTTTAAAACTCCCACAGATGCACTATATATTATCACACGTTACTTGTAACTGCCTAGCACCTGGCTGACATATTCTAACTCCTTTTCCCTACCCACTATCGAACCTCTTTAGAACTCCCACAGATGCACTATATATTATCACACGTTACTTGTAACTGCCTAGCACCTGGCTGGCATATTCTAACTCCTTTCCCCTCCCGACTATACAACCTCTTTAAAACTCCCACAGATGCACTATATATTATCACACGTTACTTACCAACTCACTGCTGCCTATTCCCCACTGTCCTATCTATGCTCACTATGTCTCCCATAGACTAAGTTGAAAAGCTTTCCCTTAAAATGTCAATGCACCTCATATGAACTTGTCTATATTCTCCTCCTGTTTTAGTTTTTCCTTTCTTGTCTTATCTTCAGTACATCTTCAAGATTATCTCTACTAAACATACTGTATGAACAACAATCAAATGTTACTAACGGCTATACTTTTAATTGTATGTCTAAACTTCTGTGCTTATGTAAATATCTTATGACATCATATGTTATCTGCTATATTTTTATAAGTGAATGTGTAAACCACAACACTCATGTAAATGTCTTATGTATAGTATGTTATTTATTTTATTTTATCTATTTTATTTTTATTTAACATTTGTTGACCGGGAAAGTCTGACTAGGTTCCACAAATCCTGTTTTCAGCAGAGGCCCGGGGAGAAATGCTCCAGAAGCATGTGTCCTGGAGCTTTTCCCCCCGGGCCTCCACTGAAAATGAACAGCTCTTTCCAGTCAGACCTCCACGGTAAAGAAATTTTAAATAAATAAATAAATATTTCTTTAGTGCATCTGTGCACGATGGTGTGTGATGGTGTGTATCACGCAACAACGTGCTCCTACAGGCAAAGCAATTACAACTATTATATAAACCTGTATTTGAAACCACTACCATGCTCTACAAAAATGATGACACAGATTTATAAGTATCATAATTTATAATATTTCTTTACACTTAAAAGTATGTAAAACTGTTACATACACAAGTATTTGAACACAGTACCCTCTGAACCAAAACAACGTTGGATCAATGCATTAACAGATGGTGCTACAGAGTTAGTTGAGTAGCAGGTGTATTTTACACACTGAATAGAAAATTTCAGACTTCACTGCTGTTGCATACACCTGCAATGTAACTGAATCATTGGCTGCAGGTAGTAATTGACTTCAGCCAGTGATAAGTTCCTTTCTTTGGCCACATAAAACTGGTTTCAAAAAAGCTGTAGCTAATACTGTTCACTACTATTCTCATTTCTGTTATTTATTAACATTTTTATTTGCCTTGCTTAGTGAGGCTGCACAGTGCACAGCATGGCACACACATGCTTTATAAAATAAATGGGGAATGCACATTAAGGCTTTATAGAACATTAAAGTCTGTCATGCAATGTTGCTTCATACACAGTAAATGCTGAAAATATGACATTGGTGATATAAGGAGTAAACACTGGGAAGCACAAAGGATAAATATGACCATAACATGTGACAGTTAATATTGATTGTATAAAATACACCTGCTACTGAACTGACTCTGTGTCCTGATGTGTTAATGCATTGTTGTTGGAGGCAGATGGTACTGGGTTCAATGGGGTGTAGGCATGACTTTTACAAGTGTGTATGCTAATTGTACATACATTTACTGATACTACTGCCTTTTACCATTGCTTAGCGGTAGTGCACATCATGCACCGTTGTGCAATAATTCTTTAAAGAAAAGAAATGGGGACGATAGGAAAGTGGTGAAATGGGGAGCAGACGGGGAAAATAAAGTGAAAGGAGGGCAGGAATATGCATGAAGAGTGTAGGAAAGAACCATAAATATCCATTTCTTCAACAGTAAAAACTGATCAGATGTATACAATATTAGCTGAATTTGAACTGTCACCCTCAGAGACAGAGGTGACAACATATCATGTTTTATAGCCAATTGGACTGAATCAAGTGTGTCAAGTAAACATGTGTGAAATGGAGAGCTATGTATGGAAGGATTTTTTTGGGGACAGGTGCCATTTTTTGGTGAGAGGAATGTTGGGGAAGGGATGCACGCATGTTTGGGGCAGGCTAGTTGGCAAGGTGAGGAAGCAGTTGCTGACAGACAGGACATACAAAACAAGGTGGAGGGGTGGTGCAGGACACACAAGGGGGTGAACACCATGGTTGGGGTGAGGGTGGGGAAATCAAGGTCTCATGGACACGAGGATGGGTGACAGTAGGAATCAAGTCCTCACTCAGTGGACTGTCATCACTGTTCCTTCACTGCATCAATGGCCGCAGTGCTCGGCGTGTGCATTTTTGATGGGTACTGTCTACCAGGATGGAGAGCAGATGCTCCATCCAGCATAGGCATGTGTCCACTGCGCAGTGCAGAATCCTACCTAGCAACTCATTCCAGATTGTAAATGCATCCCCTCCCCCATTGCTCCTAGAGGGGACCACATGCCTGTCCACTGGGGCAGAACTACCTGAGGTACCAGGTAGTGCAGGGGGAGCAGAGGGGGTCCTGCCAGGCTGCAGCCAAAATGTGCTGGGCCTTGGTGCTGTAGCCAGTGGAGTGAGAGCAGGAGGATTACTTTGGGACCTGCCTACCCTTCTGTGCTGTAGTAATAAAAAAACATGAACATACAATTATAAAATAAAAAAAATTAGACACATAAAAAATAAATAAGTGAAGAAAGAAAAACAGAAATTAAACATGTTAATACAAAATAGCAAAAATGAATACTATAACAACAAATGCAAACAAAGAAATACAAACTTATACATAATAACAACAAAATGAACGCAAATGAAACAATAACAAAAAAGAAGAAAAGGAGTGTGGTGAGAGAAAAAAACAGGAAAAGATTACTAACTTCTTAGCATACAAAAGCTTTCTACTTTTATTTCACTCTATTCTGTTATATTTTATTTCTAATACTACCAACTCCTAAGAAATTTCTTTATTACTTTGAAGACTATCCAGTTACTAGCAGATGGACACTGTAGTACTGATCAGATTGCAGCCAGCAATCATTCATGTTCACAGGTTCATAGATTCATAGGTGTGTACTAGGCGAATGGCCCTGGAGCCTTTACAAGCCTAGCCCATAGAAGTGTCCTGGCATCATGCCACCCAACATTAGTTCCCAGTGTCTCTATCAAGTAGAGCCACTGGAGTGATCCCCGGGGTAAACTTTCTATTTCCCATCCACTCATCAAGATTTCTCTTGAAGAGGGCCAGTGAGGTGCTCTGCTTGACATGTATGGAAAGTCTATTCCAGAGCATGGGCAGTCTCTGGGTTATGAACCTGTCCCTCCAGCATGTTCTGTTGATTATGGTAATGAAGTTGAGGTCTCAGGAGCATGTGCTGAGGAGGGATTGGGATTTCTTTAGATGTAGCATTTCTAACAGTGCTGGGTCAGACATGGCTTTGTAAGTCAAGCAGAGATCGCCTCTTAGTAGATGATATGAGAGAATAGCTGGATTTTTTTGAGTCTGTCCATGTAGGACATGTGTTTAAAGCATAGGATCCTCTTCATTAGGTACTTTTGTAGCCTTTTCAGCTGTTGCATGTGTCTAGTGAGGTACATGCCAAATGGGACATTATACTCAATGATTGGCCTAATGAGGGAAAAGTAGAGAGAGATAATGACCTGTTTCTTCCTGGATGCAAAACCCTTGGTAATGACTTGTGCCACATAGAAGGACTTTCTGACCACAGTGGCAATAACGAAATTCTGTTCCAGGTCTCCTTGCAACAGCAGATATGAGAAATGCTCATAGGTTCATAGGTTAGTGCTAGGCTAACTGCCCTTTTGGGCCATTTGTAATTTACTAAGACATTTCATAGGTTCCTAGGTTCCTAGATTATTACTAGGCTAACTGCTCTTGGGGCCATTTTAAGCCTAGCCAATTACCCAGTTTGAGAATCAAACCCTGCACCTTGTCTGTAAGGTAAACACCTTAACCATTATGCCAACCCCCCACCCTTCATATGTGCGCATATATTGCACATATGCATGCTTACACTTGACAGCAGCCAGTCATGTCAGAGATATTGATGTCTGAAAGTAACTTGCTATAATGGTGATTAGTTAACAGTATTGAGCATATAATGCTGAAAACATCACACTATTGTACACACTATTGTATATTTAGAAAGTGTGTTCTTTGAACCCACAACCACTGACTACTGTAATATTGTACTTTTCTTTTGGACTACGAACTAATGCATGCATACTCTCCTTTTACACTTTATACATGCCTACTCATTGTTATTTGAGAATTTGAAACGGTTGCTTTGTGCTACAGAATAAGCCATGCATACTTTCATTTACAGTTGAGATATGTGCATGTTCAGTTATATACACCTGTCTGAAATAACAAGTAATCTGTCTTTAACAGTTAAAGCTACAATAACAGTACTTTTTATATGCATACATATCACATGCTTCCCTCATCCTTGCCAGGCATGCTCCATCAGACCTCACATTCGAAAAACAAAACAGAATGCCATTATTAATACCAATCTTGACTATATTCAGCTATAACATTTACTATTGGTCAATGCATTTTAAACTTACACATCTGTAGTGTGTTTGCTGCCCTGCATTCCCTGATCCACTGGTCAAAGGTATCCCTCTTTCTCCTAAGGGGATCATCATAATGATGAAGACACTGCTCACCAGTACATGGGATACCTGTCACACTGTTCGAAGCCATAGCCAAACTAGTCCAGGCCTCTGACTTATGCTGAGAACCTGAGTAGTCCCTCTGCAATAGGCATGGGCCATGCTCTTTAACAAGGAGCCCAACAAAGACTTTGGACTCTTGAACAAACCAACGCTACACATGAAAGTGCACAGCCTCTCCAACACCAGCCACTATCTCCTAGAGATCAAGCTCAATGTCTAATGAACATCTCCCACCAATACCACTTTAAATATGTGTTCATCTGCCGATTGCATGTATTGTGCTTTCTAAGAGTGTGTACTGTCTGTTTTTTGCTACATTTGAAAAAGATGCACTCCACTTACCATGATACAAACACTGTAAGCCAGGCTGCATCTGCTTGCATGATGGCAAGCGATGAGTAACAGTGGGCAATAAAAATATTTTAAAAAATGCAATTGCAAGGATATTTGTTATGCAGCCACTTATGTAGCTATATCATTCAAATGGGATTGTAAAAATATACTTGCATAAACATAGTACAGATTATACCCACAGTCATACTTTTCATAGTGTATGCACAATACCTATATAAATGTGTAGGTAAAAATAACTGACACGATATTTGTGTCTCAGCCCTCATACATGTAAATATTAATATCAGCAACACTATGTCAGGTGTTATGACTGAGAGTAAATATGCAATGATGTGGAACAATATTAAAAGTGTATGGCATATGCAGTTTTCAAACCCAGGACCATGTGTACAGTAGTCCTAAACTTATAGCTTTTGCCATAAGAAGGTTGAGAAAACACTTGTCTATGTTGCAGTTCATCTGTATAATCTGCAATGTCAACACAGTAAAAGAAACGTTTGCTCACTATGAACTAGAACCCAGAATCATTTGCCTTCCAGACATACACTTATCTATTGCCACAGCATTAGTCACATGACATCCCCTATATTAGTATTCATTGTTGAATTGATGGTGTTTGCGCAACTCAGCTTCAGCTGCTGGGTTTGCTCAATGCCCAGTGGTATTAATTGAATGCATCCAGTTTCTATTTTTAGCTGTCTGGGTCATGTCTGATACATGGGTGGTCCAGTCATGCAATCGAGCTAAGCATCGGGCAAACAATTGAAAACAGAAAATATATAGGATTATAGGATCATAGGAGGTTACTAGGCTAATAGCCCTGGGGCCCTTACAAGCCTATCCAAGAGTTTATACCCAAAAAGAAACCTCAGTCAGCTGTCAAATGCAGAATGTGCAAATGAGAGAAGCATCACACAAACATGTGGAAAAAGAGAGAGAGAGAGAGAGAGATAAAATATATGAAATTAATAAATGCAGAATGACATATCTATAGCAGGGCCCCTTGTATGATTTTCCTGTGTTTAAATGTGTTTGGGACCCTGCCAAATTTCAAACAAAGGAAAGCAATTGACATCATACCTCTCATCCGTACAGATTTACGCAGAATGTCCAGATTTATGCTTCAAATTCTATTTTGTCAAGGCATCATTCTAATCTCTAGTTAAATTAATACAATTTTTTGTTGGACTATTATTAGTGCCAAACAGATCATACATATCCTGCTCACAGGCATTTTGAATTGCTTGTTCTATGGGAAGACTAACTGGTATAAAATTACTAGCCTTCTTTTATGGTATATTGGTAGTTTGCATTTTTTGTGGAAACAACTTCAAATTTAACTGACAAGTAAATAATCACAATTCAGTCAAAAAGTCACAAAGGTGCCCCTCTGTAGCAGGAACAAAAAAGTCATACCTCTACATAAGATCACACTTTCTGTATTGTACAATGCATAGTTGGAAATAGGGTCTATGTTTGGCTACTGAAAAGAAATAACATCAAACAGATGGTTATCGAATGAAAAACATCTAAAATGTAAGTTACCAAACACAGCTTTTTCCAAAAAAAAAAAAAAATGTAATGACCATACTTGCAATCAAAAACTGCACACTCCCCCGAACTATATACCAACTCCGAAATCTCATTGCAATGGGGAAAAGGGCAAATTTTAAAAAAATTGCTTCCTTCACTTATTCTATACAGTGCAGTACTTCCTGGTTGTTTCAGGATATACATGATGTTTATGACTCTACCATTGAAAGAAGGGCAGCATACAAACAGTGCCTGATTGCTACCAAACAGCAAAATCTGAGTAGAGACATCAATGACCTTTGAAAAGGTATGATATTTTCCTGGTCTAAATGCTGTTCCCAGGATGGTAGTGTAACCAGTGCACTGTCAGCTGATGATGCATCCATCTCACAGGAATGGGAACCAGAGGTGACCTTAAACAGTAAGGTTTTAGGAAGTGCTGAGCCTGCTCCCTTCCCATCCTTGATGCTATGGTTGTCTCTGCTTCAGACCCTATTGAAATTCCCCCTTTTCTTATGGATGTGCCCTTGCCAACATATCAAGTGAAATGGAGACGCAGGGGAAGGCAACACTTAAAAGGAATAAGAAGAGGCTCCCAGGACCAGCTACTCACAGTCACTCATTTCAGAGAGTGAAATAGTAAATAGTATTTCTAACTATGCATTGTCTTATACAGAAATTACAACATTAAGGACAGATATGACTTTTGTTCCTGCTACAGATGGACACCTTTCTGACTTTCTGACTGAAGTGAGATTATTTACTCATCACCCACCCCCCATTAAGGAAACCACAGTAAAAAAATGCCTCCAAACCCAACTTCATGCTTCTTAAGACAGAGGTGAACTTCATGACACCCATGCAGAAGGACAATATATAGTTAAGACTTTCTAAAATAACTATATATATATATATATATATATATATATATATATATATATATATATATATATATATATATATGGCACTCAGATTGCAGTTATATGTATTATTTGTTAGTAACTCATGATGTGGATTCTCTTTTCACAGTAATGCCTAATAAGACAGGTATAGAATTTATAAGAGAATTTCTCTCTAGGTATTCCCCTCTATCTACCAGTGACATAAATGCTATCTGTGAGTTACTATTGATTGTTCTGTGCAACAACGTACTTCTCTTTCAAGATGTTTACGTCTGTGGGTAATACTTATGCAAATCTAATGTTATGCAAATCTCTTGTTAGCTACATGGAAAGGCACTTATATTTTTAATAATAACATATTCCAAAACTGTCTCCTTCTTTATAAAAGATTTGTGTATGATATTTTTATTTTATGGCATCCTAATGGTGGATATTTATATGAATGCATTGACTATTTAACAAACAGTACACAATTTTTGAAGTTTAAAACATCATGCTTCTGCAGTAGTATTAGTTTCCTAGATATTAAGGTACAAGCTATTTGTGGTAAATTAGAAACTAGTGTGTTTAGAAAGGCTACTAATAAAAATACATATTTGCATCAAATGAGCATGCACCATCCCCACACCTTTCAATTACAAAGGACAGATGTTGTGAAACTGTAGATTAACTTCAAATGACAAGCAAGTTTTTGAACAACTGGACTTGTATATGCATGGTCCCTTACTGGAACATGAACGTTTATTAAATTTGGATGCCCGAGGCTAAGCCTTTTTTTCATCTGTGAACAATGAAACTAAACAAAATAATGACTCTAAATGAATGTTTACTACTACGTTTAATAGACACCCAAATAGTTTAAGGAAAATTGTTTCCAAACACTGGCATATTTTGCATTTATTAAATCTACTAAAAGGAATTATTGACAAACATTCTAGTTTCGGATAAAAAGGAGCTATAATTTAAAACAGGCACTATGTTACCAGTAACAGGATGTCTATGTTAATAATAGATATGGTCAAGGGAAAGGGACTTTTGCTTGTAATAAATTTAAGCTCTGCAAACATTTACTGTCTACAAATAAATTTAATAATCTGATTACTGCTAGATCCTATTGGTGCATTAATTTATGCCAAACTTGCAGAGCATTTTATGTCGGTTTGACAAATAGAAAATTTATTTATTTATTTATTTCAGTTTAATTACCGGGGAAGTCCACTGGGCATGGGGGCCCGTTTTCAGTGGATGCCCTGGGAGAAAAGCTCCACAAAAACAACAATTTTAATTACAAGAAAGAGTTTAGACACAGAAGAAACATTACAAGTTAAACAGGTGGTTACAAGGTAGTCTACAAACAATATCAGATTACTAGAATTAGAAAAATAGCAAAATTATTGACAGTTTCAATTTGGCAAGAATTGGCTTATTATATAAAATTATATATACTATATAAAAAGGCAGAGAAAAAGCAATAAACTTTAATGTTGGATGCTTAAGCAATTAGTATTTTATAAGAGGTGAGGAAGGTATGAGGTACGCTTGGGTAGCTTAAGCATATAGAGTAAAAGATGCTTTAGTTGCTAATACGTTGGTATTTTTAGGAAAGATTGGAGAAGGATCAGGGGGTTATAGAGGTTAGCCTGGAGAGAAGGGGGAGGATAGTTGGACCGGTTTAGGTTGGAGAGTACAGTTGCAGATCCTATTCAGATAGAGGTGAGAATGGAGTTGGGTTTTGAAGTTGTCTAGGTTGTTGCAGGATCATAGGGAGGAGGGTAGGGCATTCCATTTCTTAGCAAGGGTAAAGGATAACAGAAGTTGACCTGCAGGGCGCTTAGGTTTTTGTACTGAGATCATGTTTTGGTGAGAAGATCTAAGGGATCTGAGGGGGGTATAGGGTTGCAGAATATTGGAAAGAGCAGGACAGTTAGTGGGATGGAACACTAGTTTGTGGGTTGTGGTGAGTTGTAGAAAGTTAAGTTGATTAGGGAGTTCAAGCCAGTTTAGAGAGTGGAGGGAGGTGCAGTGATGGGAGGAGGATTTGGATTTGGTGGCAAATTTGGAGATTTTATTGTAGCATTGTTCCAATTTGGAGGTAAAGGTAGAAGATAGGTTAGTGAGCAGTGGAGTGCCATATAGTAGAGAGGGAAGGAGTTAAGTAGAGACAAGGGTTTGCCTAGTGGAAGGGGACAGAAAGTGGATGTTTCTATACAATAAACCAAGTTTTATATGTGTTTTTTTGATGTTTAGCTGAATATGAGTGTTGAATTTGAACTGATCATCAATTGTAACACCCAGAAGTTTAGTGGAGTTTACTATTTCAATCACGGAGTTGTTGAGGCTAGTTATTTGGAAAGAGTTTTTATCAAGAGGAGAGGATTTGGAGGGGGAGAAGAGCAGGATCTTAGTTTTGTTGGCATTAAGGGAGAGATGGTTTTGGAACATCCAGTTTTCAGTAGTAAAAAATACTGTTTGGGTTAGTGCTTGGAGCTCTGTAAGGTTAGGGGCATGGCAGATCAGAGTGGAATCATCAGCGTATTGTACAATTGTGGTGTTGGGGATGGCTTTATGAAAGTTGTTGATAAAGATATTGAATAGTAAAGGGCAAGGAATGGAGCCTTGAGGTACACTGGTGGGGGTAGGATGGAAGGTAGATGTTGCTTGGCCCCATTTCATGGCTTGGGACCTGTTTGAAAGGTAGCTAGAGAACCAGCGGAGAGCTTTTTTGCTCAGGTTGAGGTCAGAGAGGTGGTTTAGAAGGAGGGGGTGGGAGATGGTGTCAAAAGCTTTGGATAGGTCTAGTAGAATGGATGATATTAAGTTACCAGAGTCATGTGCAGAGTTTACAGAGTGAAGGAAGGAGAGTAGGGCAGTGTTAGTGCTGTGTCCAGGCCGGAAGCTGTGCTGGGTAGGGGAGAGTAGTTGGTGTTCAGTGAGGAAAGGCATGAGCTGTAGGTGGATGCATTTTTCTAGGATTTTGGATATAGGGGAGAGGATAGCAATGGGATGGAAATTGGAGACATTACTGTTTTTGCCCCCTTTGTGGAGTGGAAGAATGAAAGCAGATCGCCAGATTTTGGGTACATAGGATTCAAGTAGAGATCTATTGATTAGGATGCTGATGGGAAAGGCAACAGAGTCTGACGTTATCTTAAGGAAGGTAGAAGGAATGTTATCAGGGGCATTGGAGCAAGGCTTTAGTTTATAGAGTAGTTTCTTTATTAGGTTGGTGGGTACTGGTTTGAGGTTGAAAGAGGGTTGGGGTGAAGAAGGAGAGGGAGATTGATTTGGGGGGGTTGTTATTAGTGAAAGTCTTGGTAAGTTCGGCGATAGAGGAGGTGAAGAAGGAATTGAATAGTGAGGCAATTACTGGGTCAGATTTGCTGGTATCAGGGCAGGGATTGTTTTTTGTACCTGGTTTAAGGAGGGAGTTAATGGAGTTCCAGAACTGTTTGGGATTTTTTGTGTGGTTTACTTGTAGTTTGATGTAGTAAGATTTTTTTGTCTGTAATGACTAGTTTTTTTGCAAGATTTCTTAGTTGTTTAACTTTAAGGAACATATCAGGCTGTTTGTGTTTATGGTAGGCTTTCCAGGTTTTATCCCTTTGAAGCATAATGTTTTTGTCTCATTGGTGAGCCAAGGGGTGGTTTTAGTGTTGATTCTTTTTCTTCTTATTGGAGCTAGGGAGTTAAGGATAGTTAAGAAAGTAGTGTTGAAGTAGTTGACAGCTTCTTCTAGAGGACAAGTTTTTAGGGGGTTCCAGTTGGTTAATTTCAGGGAGTTAGAGAAAGAATTTTGATTAAAGTTAGTTAGGTTACGAGTTTGAATAAAGTGGTGAGAGAGAGGGGAGGAGGGAGTGGCTCAAATGAAGAAGGCAGGGAGGTGGTCTCCTAATGGGTCAGGATTGACACCACATTTTATAACTTTGTTAGGATGTGATACTAGTATCCAGTCAAGTATGGAGCCAGGGGGGTTAGTTTTGTTAGGTCTGATAATGGAGTTGGTAAGTTGGGTGAAGTTGAGTAGGTTGATAGTTATGGATGGATTAGGGTTATTGATTTTTCCCCAGTTAATGTTTACATCTCCCAAAATAAAGGTTTCAAGTTTAATGTTGGATGAGGACCATAAGAGGATATCTTCCAGTGTACTGGTATTGTTACCAGGAGGAATATAGAGGGAAATAATACAGATGCTTTTGTGGTTGTTTATTTTTAGTATGCCAATAACTAGTTCAGCATTATTAAAAGTGGGAATGCTGTTGGGGTATGGGGTTATAGTTAGGAGGTTAGAGACGATTAAGGCAACTCCACCTCCTCTTCTATTAATGCGGTCAGATTGGAGAGAATGAAATCCTGGAGGTAGAAACTCAGAGTCATTAATATGTGGTTTTAGCCAGGTTTCAAAGATGGCAGCTATGTCTGGGGAGTTATGGGAGAGCCAGGCATGGAAGAGAGAGATAACTTATTTTTTAGGCTTTGAGCATTAATTGTTAGGAACTTGAGGTTTTTATGTGTAATTATTTTGTTGGAGCGAGACTGATTTGTAGGAGAGAAGTTTGGACCTGGGTTGGGGTGTATGTCACCAGCTAAGTGAAGGCAAGTAATGTTGGGGATATGTTTACTAGAGTTATGAATGAGTTGGGTTTGGTTTGTAGTTGTTGTCAAAGATGAGAAAAATTTTTATTTTTAAGAGAAGGATAGGGTGGGAGGGAATTAGTGAAACAGAGATGTTGTGAAAGTCGGATGTGTGGCGGTGCTGGGGAGTCAAAGGGGGAGAGGGTGCATGACAGTTATTATAGGAGGTTAAATGGTATAGAGATAGTAGAAGTAAGATGAAGGGAGAGTAGAGTAGGACTTTAGAAGGAAGGCTGAGCATGGTAGAGGGCGATAGTAAATGTTAAAAGAGAAGGTAATAAGAGATAGCATGTTAGGGGTGTGGTATGGAGAGATAGGGAGGGGAAGGAAATAGAATGGGAGGGTAGAGAGTGACTCTTAGTAGGCTGAAGAAGAGGGATGTGCTAATACTGAGGGGTATTCTGATTGGTTGGCAAGGGGGGTTGGACTATAGGGTAAGGATAAATGTAGGTTTACTGGGGGTGGGTGGGAATTGGGGGCAGGGTAGGGGAGCGGAGTGAGCCCACAGGGCGAATGGAGCGGGAAGAGCCAAGAAGGTGGGAAGGCCCAGAATCAATCAGTGACCAGAGGCAGGAGAAGGAGAACAACTGTAGGGGGTGCAGGTATATGGATTACAAACTTTCTTTAAACTAAAACACTTAGTTCCTAAATTTATGGGAAAAAGTCAGCTAGTAGAGCAAGTATGAGAATAGGAGAGATAACAGTACAGTTTTCTTGGTGAGGGGCAGAGACACTTCCTAGGTAGAGTTATTTAGTGGAAAATATGGGGAAGTTGTTGCTGGGCTTGATTATTAGGAGTATGCTGCCACCTAGTGGGAAAAGGAAGAAGGTGCGCTGTGAGGAGATGAGGCCCAACTTAGACGTTCAGTATATAAAAGTTAGATAAAGGTTAATTTAGGGTAGCAGACAGTAAGACAGTATGCCAAGGTTGGGGTGGGATGGTGGGGGGCCTGTGCATAGACCGCTGTTAGGTTGCTTTCACGTGAACCAGGGAAGGAAGCTGCTTAAGTAAAGTAGATGCAGGTAAACATATGTAAGACAAAGTACATACACTGAGTCTCTTTAGGGAGAGAGGGTACCAGTACACTTAATATAGATCAAGCAGACTGTCCACCACCATCTTCTCTTTGAAAGGAAGGATACTCTGTTTGGTAGTGAAAAGGGCAATAACACCTTGGGGAGCGGCTGAAAAGAAGAGAGAGAAAAAAAATAAGTTAGAATAAATAGGGTATGGGGAGAAAAAAAAGGGGAGAAGGGGAGAGCAGAAAGTAGTGAAATGCAGGGTAGAGGAGGGAGTTTATAGTGAGGAGAAAAGTGGTAGAGAGAAAAAGATAAAAAGTAAGGAGGAAACGATAATGCAGTATACAGGGTCAATAAACTTCACTTACACTTAGACAAGCAAAACAAATGAGAGGTAAGTGGTTAACATATGTATTACAGCAAACAGAGACTGTACTAGAAATTCAAATAGCAGTAATAGTAACAAACAAAATATTCCTAGGTGGGAGAAAAAAAGTAATCCTAAGCAGCAGTGACAATAACAAGAAAAAACAAAAAATACATTCAATGTATCACTTGAAAAGCTTTTAGTAGAGGCAGGCCGAAGTATATAGCAATATCTAAATACATGGGCAAGGTAATATATTGTTGGCAATCATTTACAGCACAACAGGATACTGACTAGATTATGGTGTCTCAATAAGGATTGACGACGAAATGCTGCCAAACAGACGCCACAAGGATTTGCTATTATATTGCTATTAAAAATTGTTCCTTTACGATATGTCATAACTTATTAAATTCTTAGTTATTCTTAGTTATGAAGGGGGTGTGAGCTAAGCCAGTAAGAGAATACTCCAGGACACTGACGCTGTTGGCGCCAAGTAAAGCTGCTTGAAAAAGAGATGTCTCACTAAGGACAGCATCTAACGCTGGTTTACAAACACTTCTAAGAGGTTCATTATTGTAGTAGAAGTGTAGCTACAGCTTTACAATACTTTAATACAAAGTTTGAGTTTAGATAGAAAAAGTGGCGGCCAATGCAAAAAGCAAAAAGGTTCATGTGCTAAAGCTACCAGCAATAAGTAAACACACCAGGATGCTAGCCTTCTTTGCAGCGTCTAGGGCTGCTTAACAGAGTGCAAACAATAAGGTTCGTTATAATAATAGCATAGGAATTCCCAATAAAAATATTGTAACAGCTTAAATTACTTGAATTACAAGTATTAAAGGTACCGACAGTTGAGTAAAACACACCAGGATGCTAGCCTTGCTTGCAGCGTCTAGAGACGCTTAACAGAAAAAGCCACAGTAACAGCTTAAATTACTTAAATGGCATATGCTAAAGGAATTGACAGTTGAGTAAAACACACCAGGACGCTGGCCTTGCTAGCAGCATCTAGCGCTGTATAACAGAAAGCTAATCAGTAAGGATTCGCTATTAAAATGTAAAGTGCATATTGTCATCACCTTTTGGATATAAAACATCAGGTAAACACTTGTGCTTTATATAAACATATAGCTGAGACAAATTTAGATCATGTCTTTAAATTCATGGCACTTGCATTAATTTTAACAAGTGGAAGAGATGGTGACATATGTACTAGAACGGAATGCATAGAGTATACGTGGATTATATCAACAACATCCACCCAAGGCAGAATGATGCAGTGAGTTTAAAGCCTGTTCTAAAAAAAATAAGCAACTGATTGAACTAGAAATTTTAAATAGCTATTTAAAAGATCAATGAATTAATTTGAATAAAAATACATACTCAAATTTTATGATATTTTATTACATTATACATCTCTCTCTCTCTCTCTCTATATATATATATATATATATATGTGTGTATATATATATATATATAAAACATATGTGTGTGTGTGTATAGTGTTTTTTAACATTATTTTAGATGGGTTGTTTGGCATTTTATTAATAAATCTTAATTAAGCTTAACCAATGAAATTTGAGTATTTTCATATAATCTGACATTTATCTATGGTTAAATATGATTAAGGATGAAGCTTTTTAAACCTGATGAAGCTTTTGTGAAAGCTTGTTGTGCTTGTTGCTATATTGCACTAAATGATTTTGCTAATATAATACATTTTCTCTCTGTGGTGACCTGAGCTCATTCTTTTGTTCTCTGAGATGCCAAGGTGTTTCCATGCCAGCTGAAAAAAATAATCCCTCCAGCATGTCCTCAGTGTTTCCTGAGCCCTCTTTACCCTTGTGAGGCATGCAGGTGGCATCCTTACCAGGTATGCACACCACCTCAGTTATCTCATCTTAGTCATGAGCAGCAGTGACTTGACTCAAAAATGCCCCTGGAATATTAAGCTTCTCCTTTGTCATTGTGATTGAGCACAGCAACCCTGCTGAAGAACTTTATTTCTCCTACCTTTATGCAGGTTGGTGTGGTAAATATGTGTTTTTTGACTTACCACCCATCTAGGGTTGGGCAGTGATGTTCATCTTGGTTAACTCCTGCTGCTTCCATGCAAGTGGGGCCTTGCATTTTGGACATAGACTGAGAAGACATGGACTTGGTATCCCAGGCCAGTGATAATAACTCTTAGGGTCATTTGTACTGGGGCATGCGCATTGGAGCAGAAGGGCACCAGATACTTCATGCTAACTTGATGACCATGTCAGCCACTAAGGAGACAAGGCTTTGGACCTATAGAAACACCATGGCCATTCAAGTATGTGAAGGGCTATGAGAATGCAGCTCTAGAAGTGGGTGGAGAGAAGTGCTGGTGGTGTGAGATGAGAGTGGTAGGAATGCCTTGGAAAGCTACTCAGACTGTCCACTGGAGGAACAGTCAGCCACAGTAGGGTGGATAGGCCTCATTTGGCTGCAGTGCAAACAACTTTCATGGCTGCCTAGGTGCTGGTGACTCCTGACTGGCTCTCACATCCGTGCTGCAGAAACTGATATAATAGTGGGAAATGAACAGGATCAAATCTGATTAGGGGAGACTTAATGACTTGCATGCACAGGGTCAAAAGCACACAGATAATTTAATAGTATGGACTTAACATCTCAGGCAGGACTTCAAATATTTATAGTAGTGTGTATTTTAAGGTAACTACCCCATTTAACAAGTTCAAAATAAATAAATTATGCACACCTGCTTGTTACTTTGCTAAGTCCAGTGCCTGATCTATTTTAAGGAATATCCCCGGCCTTTAGCAGTATCATGGCTATCTCTTTTTATTCTTCCCAATCTATCCTTTGTGCTTTCCAAAAGTATTGTATATTGTCCGTTGCTTTATTATCATCTTGCATGTTTTTTCATTTGTTGTTGTAAATAATCAAATACAAAATGGTAGCACTGGATGGAGGAAAAGTGTGTTTATAAACAATGGAAGACAAATCAATGGTGGATACATTGTATGCCATCATATGACTTTCAGAAATACGAAGATATCTGCAGCAGACCACTGTGATATACAAATGTAAAACAGCATGTCAGAATAAGCACTGTTTTGAGATTTTAGGACTAAGAAAAGATCATGTCAAAACAGAAATGCAGGAAATACATGCCAAATGTAGTTGTTTATTATTTCAGTTAATACACAACTGCCTAATTGCATGACCAGTATCCACAGCACAGTAAATGGTATACCCAAAGTAGAGCAGGGAATGCACAACCATGTTCCCAAAGGTAGCTGAATTTAAATAAAACAAAACATTTCTTTGCTTCTGAGTGTGCCTTTGGGGAGTTATAGAATTTAACATGTTGTTCATTTGCTACTCACAAATGCATTCCATTGATAAAAAACTCCATTCATTGTTGTCGTATGTCATGGTTCTTTGCCATGTGTTTGAATGTAAAACTTATGAAAGCAATTTCCTTGGTGTTTTATTTTTGCACATTTTATTTTTAGAAATGTATGATATACAAAGTTAAATAAATTCATGGGTAGCATGCTTGACCACATATCTTGATTTAATAACGTTTTACCAGAAACCCAACCATGCCTTCACATTCCTCTCTATCATTTACAATCATAGTTTCTAAAATCATTATGTTTCTGCTTTTGCATTAATGCTTTCTATATGCACATCAACTGACCAAAAGGCACTGCATTTTAAAAATACATATTGCATCCTTTCCTTACACCTTACAAATTCCGATATTCTTCTCCATACTTTGCCACTGCGGAAAACTTGAAATACCACATATGTCAGTGCAGTTGTGGAGTCACAGAAATAGAACAACATGTTTCACCACAAAATTATTTCAATACATTTTTAATGGAGGGTTATGAAGAGCACATTTCATTTTTTTTCTCCAATAATGTGTTTAATGCATACTTAGTACTTTAGCATTCAACCACATAAACCACAATGTGAACATTTTATGTGAATAAGTGTTTGCTAATACATTTTACCACCGTTCCAAATCAATCTGTTTTATACTGTTATTGAGAAATACTTTTGAACCTTCAGCTCTGCCTTCTTCATTTTCCTTTTTTTTGTTCCTGACATTCAAATCAGCATTGCAAAAAGGAACCATTGTGTCTTTTTATAAAGTCAGCCCTGATTTATCATTTTGCTAAATGTTTATAGTTTGGTTAATAGTTTAAGAAATTCTACAAAGTACTTGGTATCAATAAGCCAAAAGCTAAAGCTGAAGATGATTTATCGCAGTCAATGGTCATTTCCAAGTACACAAAATACAGTCACACTATAAAGCATCTCTTCCTCTCACTTGTCAGGAATTGTGCAACATAATTTATTGCATTGAAGCAAATGTTTCATTGGTAGATACTTGCCCTTTCATCACTGTCTTTATTTTTGTTTTACTTTTTAAATTTCCATTTCGTTAGCCTAGCTAGGGTTGGAAACATTCATTATGTTATAGGATAATTACCTTCTGATCAGAATATAAGCAAGCTTTATGAGTATAACTTTGCCTTTGTAGTTTGAAAGTTACTTAAATGTCTGTGCTTGATAGAGTTCTGATTTAGTATGACCTAGGGATTCATTAATGTCATGCACATGCCATGCTGCAGCTAACACTATCAGCTATCAGTGCATGATGAGCACTATCAGCTATCTGTGCATGATGAACAATTAATGTCATGCACATGCCATGCTGCAGCTAGCACTATCAGCTATTTGTGCATGGTGAGCACTATCAGCTATCTGTGCATGATGAGCAATTAACGTCATTCATATGCTATGCTACAGTTAACACTATCAGCTATCTGTGCATGATACAAGACGTGCATAATGAGCAATTAATGTCATGCACATGCCATGCTGCAGCTAACACTATCAGCTATCTGTGCATGATGAGCAATTAATGTCATGCACATGCCATGCCGCAGATAACACTATCAGCTATCTGTGCATGATGTCATGCACATGCCATGCTGCAGCTAACACTATCAGCTATCTGTGCATGATGAGCAATTAATGTCATGCACATGCCATGCTGCAGCTAACACTATCAGCTATCTGTGCATGATGAGCAATTAATGTCATGCACATGCCATGCTGCAGCTAGCACTATCAGCTATCTGTGCATGATGAGCAATTAATGTCATGCACATGCCATGCTGCAGCTAACAATATTGGCTATTTGTGCAAGTTGTGCATGATGAGCAATTAATGTCATGTACATGCCATGCTGCAGCTAACACTATCAGCTATCTGTGCATGATGAGCAATTAATGTCATGCACATGCCATGCTGCAGCTAGCACTATCAGCTATCTGTGCATGATGAGCAATTAATGTCATGCACATGCCATGCTGCAGTTAACACTATCAGCTAGCTGTGCATGATGAGCAATTAATGTCATGCACATGCGATGCTGCATCTAACACTATCAGCTAGCTGTGCATGATGAGCAAATAATGTCATGCACATGCCATGCTATAGCTAACACTATCAACTATCTGTGCATGATGAG